>NC_133314.1:21265961-21341417 GCF_012295235.1 Primulina huaijiensis
TATATATTAAACAGTTCCAAATCATTAATGTGAGGTAAATTTTATTATTAATATATGATCTTATGTAGTTCCCAATGCCATTAAGCACGTGAAAAGCGTAATCAGAAAATGATATAAAGTTAAAAGCTCCATATTTAGAACTGCTTATTACCTTGTTTTTACAATTATCTAGATAAGGGGAAAAAATTCGTTGTGCGAATTGTCATAGAAAATATAATTGACAAATTCATAAATTCGTTGTGCGAATTGTCATGCGAACTGTTAATTTATTTTTTGCGATTTTGATTCTTATATTAAAAAAATTTCGATGTTAGTTTTATATCTTCTGATTTCTAGTAATTTTAGTCATATTTCATAGAAAATGCTCGTGTTAGTATCACATCAATTTCATATTGCAACGTCAGAAAAAATGACTAAAATTATTATTAAAAAAAAAAGATAGTGAACTAAGAAGGAAAGTTGACAATAAAGAGAACCAAGATTGCAAAAAGACAAATATATAATACCGAAAATGTAATTCCCCTTTTTAAAACTACATGTTAATTTAAATTTGGCCTCGTTGTATAACTATTGAAATATCACTAGCTTAAACGTAACAGCATAAATTACGATTTTAATTGGATTATGCTTTGCATGTGTTTTTTTTTTAAGCTTTTGATATGCCCTTTTGACTAGACAGGGCTCTTAACGAATCCCCACTTGTCAATACTTGGTTGCCAAGGTTTCTTGGAAAATGTATGCATATTTAAATTCAATTATCGAACTATTTAACTTCTTAGTTTTGCTCAATTCGTATAGCCATATGCACAAGCTAGTCGCTATTAATGTTAGACCTAATATCATTCGGAATCTGATATCAGATGATCGAAAGATGTGAAAATATAGTTTGAATGATACAAAATCGATAGATTTGTTTAATATACGACGAAGCATGATTAATTATGCGATTTTGGTGTAGATGTTGAGTATTAGTTGAATAAAATTAATAAGCATCTTATCAATCACATCAAACATACATAATTTTCTCGTTTTTATATGACATATAATATATTTCATAAATAATTTAATGGGGTGACGATTAAGAATATTCACCAAATCCATTTATGATATTTTTTTTAACAATTAACAATAATATGGAATTTTATATACCTTATTGAATAATATAAGTGACCAACTTTATTTGACTTGAAAGCTTTTTCAGATACCATCTCTTCTCCTGACCCTCAGAAGAGCTAGATAGCTATAATAATAATAATAATAATAATAATAATAATATAATTAATATTTCAAAATAAAATTTACGACAATTCCCTAACTGCTCCCTTTGAAAATTAATTATGAACAAAGACATGATATTTGGAACACTTTATTTGATTAATTTTGCATTAAATCCGGATTAAACACGTGCATACCATGAAATCCATGATGGAAGATTTCAAATGCTCGAGTCTCTCGAGAAAATGCGATTAAATAGAGATATATAGGGATACTAGTAAAAGCTTGCCAATGACGTAAGTTTCTTTAGATAAAATAAATATTAGTCGGTTTTCAAGAAATGTTTTATGCATAGAATTTTGTGAAAGTTTAAATTGGTTTTAGTTTTAAAAATGAAAAACAACTTTTTTTTCCTACTAACTTCTCTCATTTAGAGTATTAGTCCACTAAATCATCAGAGTTTGATCTTGGTCTACTAATTTTTAATTTCTGGTTTTTTTTGTCCATTTGTTGACATGATGTCGTATACCTCAACATTTCTCATGCCAAATTCAGAATTTTCATACTAAATCAACATTCCGATGAAATAAGACTAAAAGCCCAAAATTACTAAAGTTATTATATCAAATCTAAACTTTGAATACTTTGTAGATCAAAATCCAAATTGAGACGAATAAATGAACCAAATATTAATTCCCCTTTTTTTAAAATGTTAGATTATTACTA
Organism: Primulina huaijiensis; assembly: GCF_012295235.1. Classification (NCBI taxonomy): domain Eukaryota; kingdom Viridiplantae; phylum Streptophyta; class Magnoliopsida; order Lamiales; family Gesneriaceae; genus Primulina; species Primulina huaijiensis. Next base: position 21,267,903 of record NC_133314.1, read on the forward strand.
TGATATCTATACGCTATGTTTTAGGAGAATTAGAAGTGAGATTAATATGATGATCGATATCATTAATATTTCAATTTATATTGTTTTATAAACAAAATGATAACAATTATTAATTTGAGCTTGATATGAGCAAAATGACAAGGGTGCAAGCACCAGCATCATATCATTAAATATTAAGAGTTCAAATTTCTAAACTTTTTTTTTTTTATTAATCTATTTCAAATAAAATAAATCATTCACGGCATAGATCCTCCCTCTTCTTTCTTCGACTTGAAATTTCTCTACTAAAGAAGGAAAAGGTGATATCATATTTCAAAATTTTGCACTATACTCCATTAATATTTTGGCTCAAATATGGAGTAGGTTTCTTGATGAGACGGTTTCACGAATCTTTATCTGTGAGACGGGTCAGTTCTACCGATATTAACAATAAAAAGTAATACTTTTTCATGGATGAACCAAATAAGATATTCGACCCACGAAATTGATCCGTGAGACCGTCTCACAAGAGTTTTTGTGCAAAATATATGATCCATGTGCGGTATTTTGGACCATTATCTAGGAGAGGAAAATACACTTTAAATTCTAATTAAGCACAAATCTCAAAATCATTTTATATTTAATAAGATAATTTATAATCTTCAATCCAATAGTCTCTGTCTTATATGTTTCTTTCTTGAATAAAAAAGTAAACTCGAGATAGATATAAAATATTATTTCAAAAAGCCTTTGAAAGAATGACATTTTGCAGTGTCTTTTTTCCCTCTTTCCATCAAACACTGCTAATTACTGCCTTTAAAAGCCCCCTCCATGCACACGCTCTTTCACCAATCGAACTTCAAAAGAATCATCCCTTTTTCACAATCCTCGACATTTCAAAACTTTTCCCATTCATCCGATTTTCTCCCCTCAAAATTTCTCGACTCACTAATTAAGAACAACATCCTGCAAAGAAGAAAGTAAACCGTAGAGTTGTCTGATTTCATTTTTTCAAGAATCACAATCATGGCACATCCTAATAAACCCTCCCAAGAAACGATACCCTTCCCTCTCTTTGAACCCATTCTCACCAACACAGGCTTCACATTGCTCCAACGCAACACAGCCGCTGTGTCTCAGACGAGCGAGCGTCGGGGCCGGAAGAAGCCTGCTGAACCGGGGAGGTACCTCGGCGTCAGGCGGCGTCCCTGGGGCCGATTCGCTGCGGAGATAAGGGACCCCACCACCAAGGAAAGACACTGGTTAGGGACCTTTGATACCGCACAAGAAGCAGCATTGGCTTATGATAGGGCAGCCCTTTCGATGAAAGGCACTCAAGCAAGAACAAATTTCATATACTCTGATCAAACAAATCATTTCCACTCACTAAATGTGAACCCTTTTGATCATAACTTTCAGAACTTTTTTCAGCGATCATCATCACAGAACAGACGATCTGAAGCCAATGCAAACCATCCCTCCACCTGTACTCAGCCTGGTTTCAGTATGATCAATCATACTATCCAATCAGAAGCCGACGCCAGTCATTCCCGTGAATCTTCTTCATCGCGTAATGATGATAATCACAGCACCGTCTTTAACCTCTCCACAACGGACTCAAATTCTGGATATCTAGATTGCATTGTTCCCAACAAGTACTTGAATCCTTCCAGCTCTTCCGAGGCACAGAAAATATTGAGCAGCCCAAACTTGAGTCTCTCATCCGACCCGTGTGACGAAAGCTATAGCAATGCACTTCTTTCTGATGAATCCAGAATCGGAGATGTTGAAACAATGGGATACTGGAATCTTGAAAACCCTGAAATTTTTTCAAACTGTGATAATCACATGATGGGCTATGGATTCTTGGACAGTGATCAAATACAGCCATGGGAGGGGTTGGGTTCCAACTGTGAGCTTTCAGCCATGATAAATAACCCTTTGTCGAGTATGGGAGCTGATCACATGAATATTCTTCCAGCTACTGATTGTGAAAACAATATTCCGAAGTACTACAACTGGTACTGATTCCACGTCAAGTAGTTGCTCATCTTTGTTTCCTTCTTTTGTGGATTTAGGTTACTCACTCTTTTGAGCACGTGATGATTTGAAGCAGTCTATCGAGGGTTTATTAATGTACGAGATTTTACACATACAAGTCCTTGAAGTTAAAACAATTTTATCATCTTCTATATTTTATTTAATCTATATTAAGTAGGGTTTCAAGCGTGCCACAATATTATCTTATGTGACACATCCTACCCTTACAGCCAGTTGTTTTCATGAGTATGCTATATTAATATGTAGCATTAAGATCATGATCGTTACATTTATAAGTCGACGGGATCAATATATCATGCGTACATAAAAAATTTAAATGCATAAACACTTATTAAATTGAGGAACTCATTATTTTTTACTATTAAACAACCATGGAATGTGGAGCTTCATCGTATCAACATACTTTTATATCGATATAAATAATATTAGCTACGATAAGGCCTTCCTTAAAGGTTCCTATAAATATTGCAGTACAGTAATATGTACTAATTGTATCATTAACAAAAATCCAATGGTTAACTTAAGAAATCAATGGACAATAGTTGGCAAATTCAAGATTTTCTGTACAGTTTCATGTATTGGTCATAAATTTATAGTCAGAAGTGTTCGAGCAATTCAGACAACATAACTACATATTTCGCATAAACAGGCGTTATAAACTTGCCTAGTCATTCTCCATTATCGCTTCGTTTCCACTACAAAGCCCCAGACCGAAAAAGAGAACCTGAACAAATTCATGCCCATTCAATTTGGGATGGTCTTTTAACAAGAGATCAATGGATGAGAGAGTCGTGGAGATGGTTAAATTAAATGGAAGTGATGAGGAATGCATCTTTTTCGTTCTGAACAAGATAATATGAATAGACACAACAAGATTAAAAATTGAGCAGCGCTGTGAATGCCTAAAAGGATGTTTGTTTTATTTGTTATTGAAGAGACTAGGTGAAAAGGATAAACAAGGTCTTGCAAGATCTTGTGGGGGGTGTGATGGCTTTATTTTATGATGGAAATGGCAGTTTGTTGATCATGTTATGAACACGGATGGATTTTGAAGCGGATTTGCATCAATAACTCACATTTACTTGGTGACAGAGAGGATCTGATGACTCGACCCTTCTGTTTATCTTGAAGTGCGAATCTCGCCTCCCTGACTTGTGCCAACTCTTGAAGAGACAGAATTCATTCCAGATTGAGGAACACTTGGTTGAGGAACATGCTCGCTTTTTGAGAACATTGAACCAACTGAGGCACTTGAACTGTTCATAGATGACATCTGTGCTGAGAAGGCATCTTTACTGAAACCAGGAAGTAATTCGGGTCTCAGGTCTGATGACAAGGATGATGGAGCCAGAGTAGCATTTGTTGATCCCACAGGGTAAGGAGCAACAGGCATATCAGTTAGAGAGGAAGCAGACGGACTGTAACTCAACGTTCTCATTGAGTGATCGAATTTGCACGAGGGGCCAAATTTGCAAACTCCATTTTGTGCATAATGTAGACATGGTGGTGCTCCCTGAAAATGATGAGAGTGATACAAAAGATAAGGCGCAAGTCTCAGTTATGACCATACAACAGAATGCAATCACGAGTCCAACATCATCACCAAAGTGACAACACTTGTGAAATTGGGGTCAACAACAGGAAAATACAGAAGTTTGAAGGTTTCAACAACAGGAAAATACAGAAGTTTGAAGGTTTATATACAAGATCGGGGAGGGAGTGATGCAAAAAACGAAGATGAACGCAAATCTGCAGAAATTATGTAAGACTGATAGGCATATGAATTCCTCAAAGATCGTTAGTTTTCCAAGAAGTATAGACATGTTAGTTACACAGACCTAGCTCCATCAACTATGGAATTACTGGTGTTTATGGAAGCACGCCACCTGTTTTTAGAGAACTTAAAGAAGATCGATGGACAGAGGTACCCTATAACTCCAAGCTACGAAAGTTATGAGAATATGCTTACTCAAGCTCTGATGTTTGATACAAAAATATCTAGAAGAAAAATCTGAACCCTCTAATTACTGGCACAAACTCATACATCAGCCAATCAAACTGTCCCTCACAAATTTCACTCACCCAATTACTTGTTGCGCTGACAGTTAATAGCAGTAAAAATATTTTCACCATGACAGTTGTCATCGCTGCAATTCAGTGACACTCACTTTTCTCCCCACGAGTAACAGTTACAGTTTTGTAAGCCAATAAGTTCCAATCAAGCAATAATCCATTCCAGAAAGCCAGTAGAGGTCACAATTAACCGATATATGCAGGCTTGGAATCATTAGCAGCGTAACCAATAGAATAACCAAAGAAAAGGAAGAAGTGTTTCATTCCACAAAGCTCGGTTCCATATCAATATACTTAAGTATTGATCTGTCAAGTTCTAAGGATTGAGGGAACTTGAATAAAGATCCAAACCATTGTGTAATAGTAATGTCAATCATCTAAAAAAGCATAAAGAATCGCGATGATTATATATTTTTTCGCCAATTTAGAACAAGAGATCAATGCACTCATAGCATGTTATACTTCATTTAGAGCAGACACTAGGTCAAAATGAACATGCCCATTCAAGGCTGTATGCCATATAAAATTATGAACACCTTCTATATATAATTATCGGTTAGTTAGATTAACAATTACATATTCAAAATAGAGCTACATGCTTACCGGGCGTAGTGGTAGACCCATTGGACTTAGCATAAAACTTGTTTTTTGTGCACTCCACTCCGGTGGGTGATGATATTTACAAGTAGATCCAAATTTACAATCCCCTGTCCTCAAATAGTACTTGCATTCCGGTTGACCAGGTCTTTCTGGAAATGCATGTTCCTTTTGACTACTACTTGAGGGACCAGCTGGCGAAATGACAGAAAAGTATGGTCCGGTGTATGAGGTTGCCTGAGGAGATAACTGAGTTATCCCATAAACTGTGCCACTGCCAGAGGGTTGGGTACTTGGGAAGCCTGCAGGGCTAATCGACGCCTGTACAATGCACTTCTACTAGTTAGCATGAAACAAAAGCGTTTAAAAGTTAAAACGGTCGTAGTCAGCATGGAACAAAATCATTTAAAACAGTCACAAAGATAGGCAAACATGGGCTCAAGAAGGAAAAAAGAAGAGGCAAAACACTTCATCTACACTTACTGGGTAAGGTGTCCAACCAGGAACAGGAACAACTCCTGGAGGAAGGAGCAAGGGACCATAATTTCCAGGAACATAAGAACCTGGAAGTATGGGTGGCCTGGCTACTGGCCAGTTGCCGGAAATTACCCCATATTGTTGAGAAGATTGAACAGGATGCTGCAACGTAGTATAAACTGCAGGTGTGGCCACAGCTGCTGGACCAGCCAATGCCCCTGGACCAGGGGTTTGCTCTGGAACTTGGGTACCAACTGGTTGAGGATGATGAAATTTACAAGTAATGCCAAACTTGCAATGCCCTGTTTTAACATAATATGAACATTCCTTTTCTCCCTGCATCAAAAACTCAACAAGACACCTGGATAGTTAGTGAAACATTATCTAAAACGAAATCATAAAAGATGGAACAAAAATATGAAAAAGACTATATATTTCAAGGTTCCCTACCAGTCGCAAGGGATATCCGTAAAAATTCAGTGTCACTGGACCAGAAGAACCAACTCCATGCTTTGGATGGTGATACTTGCAGGACGCACCAAATTTGCACATTCCCGTCCGCATGTAGTACTATAAATTTGGTGCAAATAATGTCTGAATAAACTTCAGTATGAGCAGAATATTGAGAATAAAATATCTAAGGAATAGATCAACTTTTTTTCTTTGTTTTTAACAACTAAAAATAAAATAACTAAAATAGAAAAAACTTTGGACGGAAACTTTTCCAATGTAACTGTAAATAATTACAATAGGAATCGGAGATATATATAAAAAAGGAGTATGGCAAGTAACGCAGGCATAAAACAATAAAAGAAATCGGAAATCCTCATGAACGTCAATAGAAAAGGCCAACATCCTTTCAATTGACTAATAATTGCCGATTGCCACACCATATAAGACAAGAAAAGTCTTTCGATTATCTTAGTGACAACAAATACTAGTTTCATACAGAAGCATGCCGATTGCCACATCATCGACAAATACTAGTTTCATTCAGCGTGGTAAGGTGATAATAAACGCATGCCGATAACAAAATGATGGAACGTGAGAGAAAATGTAACGGGTATTTTTTGTTTTTTCTGGCAAAAACTACCACAACAAAATCAATTTAGAGGACAGGAAAAAGTTAAAAATTTTAAAATAAAAATAAGTAAAGAACAAGAGTAACTTATGGACTTGCAAATAGGATCAAACGAAACAAGAGGACGATAACGTATAGCAAGAAAACAAGGCACCATGGAACAATAAAGGAAAACTTTCAACAAAGAATAGACACAGGAGAATGATCTAAGCAACTGATATGTTTCCAACATAAAAAAATATGATGCCATACCAATGCCCATCATCCATAATATAGACAGTAAAGAGACAAAAAAAAGTTAAATAAGATTATTTAGCAAATATAACTATTTGAGTCTCAAGAATTCAACCAACATTAATCCCGAGGGCCGAGGATACAATATATATAAAAATACGTTGACACAATGGATACGACCATTTGGTTACTGATTTGATATACCATAATACCATCTAATCTAACAAAAAAAAGGCCAATTCACAACCAACCAGTAGAAACTTACCTTTCCAAACCAACAAGAAGACAAATTTATAGTTAGGTTGCACAATCGAAGAAACTGAAATCCCCAAGACATCAAGGAATCATTAAAAACATCAAGTACAAGATGTAGAACAGAGCACTTAGATTTATGCCCTATATCATTTAGCAATTTACGTACTGCACCAAATTTAAGAGTATATATCTGAATATATTTCAGCTTAGTTGCATAAACATGGTTATCTGAAAGCTGAAAACCAAAGGCGAAAATCTAGACCTCACAGACAGGTTGCCCAAGGCCTTCTGGATGTTCACTTCCGCCAGCCCTCATAGTTCCCATGGCCTATAATTAGTAAAAAAACCAACATTCTATCACTTCATTTCCTCGGTCGAATCTTATAATAAGTCAAAACCATCACAACCTCACTTAAACAAGAAAGACTCCATGTATACCAAAATTACCGAAAATTCCATACAAGATTCCACTACTCTACTCATTGAATGTGTGATTACTGTGAACATTATGATTTAAATATTTTTCTCTATCTTACCTACTCTGTTTCATCAAAACAATTTAAAACACCTCTAAAACAAGAAAGGCTGGTTGTGTACATTCACTGTCATTAATATTTGACAGGACATCGTCCATCAGACTCAATGCATGATTGAATCAATTTTATCATCCCAAGATGAGATATTTTTCCAAACTATTTCATGACTACAACTATAATCAGAGCAACACAAGAAAGACAAAAATTTTACCCAGATTATCATCAAATCGGCACAAAATATCAATAAATTCCAATCTTAGACACAATGATCACACAAATCGTGCATTGAAAAAATCAAAACTGAATCCTACAGCTAAAAAAACTGGGGATTTTACCACGCCACGATCACGGGGATGATTGAACCGACACCTATTGCCGTATCCACAGAATCCAGTCCTCAAGAAATAAATACAATCGGGATCATCAGGCCTCTCAGGGTACGACTCGGGCCCACCACCAAGCCCCAATTGCCACATAGGTTCTGCATTAAAATATCAACCACAACTCGTCAACATTACCAAAAAAAAAAAAAAAGCACGCTCAAATTCAGGTGAAATTCAAATGAAATGAAAATGTAACCAACCTTCAAGCCCAGTTTCTCCTCCCGGCGCCACCCATTCCCCAATCGACTCCCCCGGTACCCCTTCCATTGCCTGGATTCCACTGTACCTCTCCATACACACACACTCCCTCCAAAATATACAAAAAAAAGTATAAATACACAAGTACAACACAAAAATTTCGTAGTAAAACGAAGGTATTCACCGAGATAATGCAAGAACTTGGGTATATAAACAAGAGTTTATAGATACAAATCACACAGAGATGTGTGTGATTGTGTGAGAGAGAAGCGGTTTGATCGAATGGAATTTCGGTAGTTTTAGAGAGAGAAGGGGTTTTCCAGTGATATTTTGGAACTCACTTGCCTTTTATATATTTCACACACTGCGTGTGTTTGTGATTTTTGTGCACTTTTTGTGACCCTTTTTTTATTAATTAATAAAATAAAATAAAATATTTTCCTTTTTCTTAAAAAAAATATATACTTTTTTATTTTTATTTTTTATTTTAAATATATATACACTTTATTTTTATTTTTATTTTTATTTTTATTTTTATTTTGTCAGCTTTATGACGCGCCAAATATGCGTACCTAACAGTAATCTCACGCATGCAGGGTGGTACTTAATGAGTGTGCGAAAATACCGATTTGTCCTTCCGTGAACAACCAGTTGTCATATTGCAATTACATCGTATTCCGAATATTAAAAAATATTAATTTCTTAGTTTTTTTAAAAAAAATCAAGCATATTTAATTAATGTGCTAAAAAAATTAAGCATATTTACCACATTTGTAAGGGTTTTGATGCCTGATTAAAAAGTTTTAAAAATAATTCAGTATACGCATGTGGTTTTTCATTTTTTTTAAATTGATTAATTTTTCCTCGTAGATAAAATTTGGCATGATCGAGATTTGTATAAATTAATTTTATGTAGCGATAAATATATGATTTTTAGAGCTTGAATTTGTAGTATGTTGAGTTTCTAAATAGATGTGATAAAATATTAAAAAGAACTTTTACATATGGTTTCATAAAACTTGGTGAAGAAAATTAATTCCCACGACACAATGTTTAACCCCTGTTATTAGTTTACTTATCCCAAGTATTTTTTTATATTTTTTTGGAATAAATTAAAAAGGACACTATTTTTATGGTCACAGAGTCATTTCACACTCAATTCAACGAGTCACTTTGAAACCAGAGAAGATGAAAGAGAACAACGAAAGAAGAAACATCGGACGACACCCACTCTCCGCCGTGAGATTTCCATCCAACGCACTTGCTCGTGACGAATGGAGATTTAGGGATTGCTGAAGGAGATTATTCAAAGTTAACTCCGACGAGTATCTTGAAAAGTAGAACTTATATATCTTATTTCAGAGTTGTTCAATGATACCAAAACACTTCGAGTTTCTATTCAATGTAATATGGATATAATAAATTTGTACGTCAGACCTTCAATTATATATTAAACTAATAGAATCAAAATGATCTTAGAATTACAAAGATTTTCTACTTTTCACATGTTCCCCTGATTTCATATGTGCATGATTTCTTGATTCAGTTCTTTTTACAAGAGATAAAATTAAATGATGTCTCATTATAATTTTGGTATTCTATATTATCAAATTTTAGTCTTAATCCGATATTTTTATTTTTTTCCCCAAATTTGGTATTTTCTCGATGTGGAGCTGATTAGGCTCTTACATGGTTTTGATATCATGACAACTGAAAACTTAAGTAGTTTCACATCAACATTCTTTATATCAAAAAAAAAATTTTTACACGACTAAGATATATTTTTAATAACATAAAAGACCAAAATCGCATATATAAAATTTTTTTAAAAGATAAATAAATTTAGAACCTAAGTTCATAATTTTTCATTTGATTATGGTATACTATGGGATTAAGTAATTTTAACTATTTTACCTGAATAATATATATTGAGTATATTAGCATAAGTACTATAAAATTTTACAATATAATCCTTGTTATATAATTGTATCCCTTTGCACATTTTATTATACTTTATTTTTCACTGATGACGAGCCTTCAAGTAATTGTTATTCATAAAGGACAAACTATGAAACATACATTTTGATTACCATGAATGTCACACAATTTTTTTTTTTATTAATGACGAGAGAAGTACAATTTGTCCATGTGTATTAAGTATCCATTTCACAAGAGGGTGTTTTTGTAATTTAATAAGATGTGACGCAAGAGGTTTCAAAGTCCCGTAATTATCAAATAAAAAAATGTCACGTATCAACGAAAGTCTAATACTTTAATATTTACCACTTGGACAAAGACCACACCTGTTGTTAACACGTGCATCGACGTATTAACCATAAACAAGTCAAGTAGTGGATAATTATATTCAAGATATTTGGCACTAATAATTATATAAAAATCAATAATAATAATAATAATAATAAACAACATATAAAATCATATGAATTTAATTTCAATTACGCATCTTAATAAAATTATTTTACGTTACTCTTATTGACGGATAAAGGTTTTCTTCCAATATTTGTTTTAATTATGAAACGATATGAGTTTGAACTTGTGAGATACTGGATATGACTTATTTAAAATTTGAATGGGTCTCAGTGAAACCGTCTCACGGATCTTAATATGTGAGACGGGTCAACCTACCGATATTCACAATAAAAATTAATACTATTAACATAAAAAGTAATAATTTTTCATGGATGACCCAAATAAGAGATCCGTCTCACAAATACGACCCGTGAGACCGTCTCACACAAGTTTTTGCCTTAAAATTTTTAATTGAATTCAAGTTTGACTTTTATATTTTAATAAATTTATATTTGAATCAAGAAATTTGAGATTATAAATTTCAAATTTTTGTCAAATTTTTTTCTTGTTTGAATAAATTTTAATTTATATGAATTTTAAATGTATTTCCTATGTATCCAAACAATTTCAGAATACGGCCCAAATTTTTTTAAAAAAAAATTATTTTCATTCGTGGTGTTGAGGTGTTCCTCCCCAACCATGAAGATTAGGTGTAAATGTTGGGAAGGTGTGAAGACGCGCCTGAAAAGAGAGTGGGGGGAATTTAATAGAGTGAGAGAAGTTGATTACGGAGGTTTTTTCAGTTGAATTCTCTCGTGGTGGGAAATTCCACGAAAGACTATGTCGTCATACACGCGTTGCATCATATAATATAAAAATATTACATAAATATTATCGTAAAACTTAAAAAAATATTTATGTGGAAAAATTATTATTCAAATTCAACTTTTATTTACATAAAATTTTGAAAACAGAATGATGTGAAAAAAATATAAATTATATATAATAATAATAATTTAAATAACGCATATATCGTATGTATATGTACGGAAATAACATCATGATATTTTATTTGGACAGCCGTCTACTACAAATTTGAATTTCCTTTACGATAAATAAACGATAATTGAGCCTAGTCCAACGAGAAACGAATATAATATCACAGACACAGAATAGGGGGCGATTCGGCTTCTACCTATGAATTTAATCGATGCAAAATGATGTGATAACACTCAATTTTGGATAACAATTTTCTCCGCATATTCGAGGCTCCGCGGGGAAATCTCAAGACGGAAAGAGTTTACTGTGACAAGATATTAAACTCAGATAAATAACAAAACGTTTCAAATTATTTTTTTCAGAAAAACAAAATTTTAATTTGTAACATATAATTGTATTTACGTACATCGCACGTGCTTTATGCTAGTTATATTGAGTACGTAATATGCATTAGATCTTTGCTTTTTTATAGTAACTAAGATAGCAACTTTGGATGTTAGAATTTATTATTGCTTTTTTTTTTTTTAATTAAGCATTCAACATATTATAAAGCGGTAAAACATCAATTCTCAGCAATTTTCTCACTTTTGGAGTTGCTAATTCTCCTACTTTTGGAAAAAAGAATGTTCTCATTAGATGACATTATGCAGTTTATGGGTAATGTTGGCACCAGTTGAAAACATTATTTGGTAGCTTTTACATTATGAATTTACTTTTCAACATCCACAACTGACTTATACTTCAGGGTCAAAATTGCAGTTAAACTGTGAAAATATTGATCATGTTGGATGATTCAGTGTTAGAAACTCTGCCCATGAATCAAGAGAAACGAACTTGTAGATCCTCAAGGGTAAAAACTTGAGGGCATAATTCAGTATCAAGTATTGAAGTTGCTTGCAGGAAAACATCATAATCTGGAAGAGGTTCAGTTATAGATGTTAGATCTATTCCTGAAGAAAATCCGGATCCTATTTGATCCATCCCAAAAAGAACTAGAAAAAAGAACAAAATTCATGTGTCTGAGGTGAGATAGGCATAAAAAGTTTCTTCTCATTGCTCATCAATATTGTTATGGTTTTTCTCTCTCAATTGCCTAATTGATACAATTATCTTGTGTATTGTAAGGAAACTGCTAAGTTTGCCCCTCTCTCTCTTGAATTCGAGATACTTTAAGCTTATCTCCACACTAAAGAGATGAAATTTGTGAGCAAGAATGTGAAGCTGAAGCTTGATGCTACTTGTTCGTGCTTTAAAATTCACTGTGTTCTACATAGCTTACCTCTTCATCCATTATTCTATGTGAATTCTTTCATTATTTGCTACCTTTTTTGGTACGATTTCTTTCTTCATTTGGCAGGATATTGACTGCAGAATTGCACCATCAGACATTGCACAGATACTAGATTATGCTACCACGATCTTACGCCCCCGCAGTTCGCATAACCTTCCTATTGATACTGAAATATAGAGGTGCATGGGTATCGTCAGGAACCAAAAAATGGAACTAATACCTACATAGTGTCATTAGTGAAATTGGACTTCTGTTGATTCTTGAATCTTTATAAATACACAAGTTCTTGCGCTGATTTTCTTCACTCTGACGCAAGTAATTTATCGTTGTAACTTTATCAATAAGTTTTGAGTGATTAAATATTAGAGATGTTATGTAAACATCTGAAAGTGTCGCGAGTTTTGACTTGATGGAGTCGCTAATAGTAAACTAAATGCTTGCAAACACATCATTTCGATGATTCTCTTATTCACTCCCCCATCATATTCATATTTCGGATATGATTTTCTTCTGAATTTCAAACACTATATTCATGTCGAGAAAACATTACTCATGCCTATTAAAACTACAGTATTAAAATGACCATTGGTTCGTAAAATGATCTCTTTTTTTTTCCTCATATAATTTGTATAAAAATAATTTTTCAGATTTTCTCTAGTAGATTTTTTTTATTCCAGAAGAGGGCATCGGCCTTGATCAGTGACGCGTACCATGACTAGGCAGAATGTATTATATAATTATATCAAATATCAAATAGTTTAAGGTTATAAGGGGTCGACTCTTCCACAGCTATATTTTTTACATGTCAATCAAGTTTCCTAAAGTGTATCACTACAAGACATCGTAGAACCAAAGCAATATAATACCAGAAACAAAACATTAAAGAAAGATTCGAATCATTCAATCATCCCTCTTTTTCTTTTTTTCCTTTTTCACTAAATTTTGTGCCGCTGATAAATGGAAATCAGACCATTAAGATCAAGAAACCCCCAGTTTCGAATTACATGGCTCGGTTTTCGGCTAATTTAACTTAAAACCCGGCAACGAAAGACGAGGCATCCACTTGTACATATATACGAACAATGCCATCAATGAAATTGTTGTTGCTGACTTTGTTTAACTGCCACCCACAAGAAACCGAAAAATATCACCAAGGGAAATGATACCTTCTACACGTTTACTTCCAGCTTCCACAATAACAAGACGTCTAACGCCTGAACATGAAGAATTTAAAAGTAAAACAAGAAGCTAAGTGCTTCGGGTAATCCATAAATGCATAACAAATTAAAGGAATGTTTCATGAAAATCTTTAGTAGGAGACAACAAGCAACCTGGCATGGATAATCTCTCCATCACCTTATGGAGTGGATCAGACCGCAAACACATGTGACACCTTTGACTGGTGTACCCGTACGTCGAAAATGGATCATCTCTGTACTGCAATGCCTATAATTCGAGAGCCGGAAGGCGATAATAATACCAAAGATCACCGAATTATGCTAGTAAAATATAGGGTGGTGATAAGCTTTATTTGTCGAATTTCAAACTCAAAAAACTCATTCAATACTATCCAGATCTAAAAGACAATTCATGTGAAACAAAAGCAAGGAGATCTGGCCTCCGGTATTTGGCATTATCTGCAAGCAAGCAATTTTACGAATTGCACTGCATCCAGAGGAAAAGCTAGCAGCATATTGAAAAAGTAACACATGGCAGCTTGCTACAGTATGCATTTGCTTGAGATAAGAAGTTCGACAAAGGGAACTTGGATGCATAAAAAACCACTCAGTGCATTAATTTAATGTTATCAATTGCAATTAATTTAATGTAGGCGTCTTTGATCATCACCCTACCAAGACAAAAATTTCAAATTCTGTAGCCAGTTAGCTTCTTTTAATGAAGATCTAATTCAAGTCCCATACATGGTAGTTGAACATAAGGATTATAGCACGTCTTGGTAAAGCAGAAAATACGCCAACGTAATAGATGTGCACACCTGATGAATAGTTGTTTCTTCAAGATTAATATGGGTGTAAATTTTGTCCTTTGCCAAGGTAGTTATATCACTGGAGGAAAAAAAGAAACAAATGGATAGACAATCCCCAAATGTTTTTAAAAATAAAATAAGCATCGCTAACAGTTTGCGTTACTAACCTTCTAGAATATACATCCAGTAACGAGTCATTGTCATCCACAATTGGTATCGAACTAACTTGGGCTGCGTAAGACAGGGACAGGGTGGAGTCACACAGATATAACAACACGGATCTTCTACTTATACATCACATAATAATAGATCAAAAGGGAGAGTTTTTGGCATACACCGTGCCTCATGAAATCGCATACATACATTAAAGAACTCTTAAGAAGTTATAACTTTTCCTGGGAAAAGCTTTAAGGAGAACCCACATATTCAGCGAAAGAACCCTCTATAGCCAAGAGATATCATGTTCAGAGTTATAAAATTAAATTAATCTTCTAGAACACCAGATTGGAGAATCCAAAGTTGAATACTTGCTGTCATAAATTTCATCATAAATTTTGACTTTGCCACAAGAACATAATAAAAATTCACCCACTAAGGTTGTGAAAGGAACACATTATGGCTATAAATTTATCATACTGTTAAACACCAGGGTTAAAGGACACCAACCATTACAAGAAGAGGCACATGCTAGTAAAACGTAAACGGTATTATAAATTATATTCTTTAGATTTTAAAGCAGTAAGCACGATAAAGAAAATATTTGTTTAAACTAATTTCATATGTGATAAGAAGATGAAATTTTTTCAGAAAGAAGCCAGATAGTTACCTTGAATTAATAAATTCAGTGCCGCACTAAGTGAAGCACTTGGTCTCAAGATAGCCAATGGCCGGCGATTTGGCTCTCCAATCTTGGGAACCCAGGTGCCCACAGGGATGGCACAAATTGGCATTTGGAGAACTGGTAATGAACTTAGGGAATGTTTAAAAAAACGACAAATACCTGGAAAACACCCCATGTTAGTTATGACAGGAATGATATCATTTCCTGAACAGTAATATTCAAATACACGAATGTACGAAGGCCTGATTCAATATCCTCACATTTTAGTATTCCAGAAAGAGAAGCAAGATGTAAAAGATGTGGGTGTGATGCATTCTCCAAAGGACAATGAATAATGGGAATTGTGGCAACACCATTCTGCAAAATCTTCAAAGCAACTTCATTCAAACTGTCATCTGGTCCAGCCTGAAAACCCTCATCAAATTAACATAAAAGAATGGAGTACATGCTAATTACAGGACAAAGTAAGTAACAAATGAATGAAATGCCAATGCCGGTTGAACGATTTACATAATCAGATAATCATGGAAGTATCAGAACGACCACAAGCAGAATGCCTGGACATGCTTTTAAGAATGAACAGATCAACTACCACAGGGATGAAAAGGGCAAAACTATCATTTTATTTATTCGACATGTCCCAAAGAACGATCTACTTTCTGAATATTACAAAGCCATCCAGACTTACTTGTATGAGTCGTCTTGAAACTGCATCTCCTTGCCCATTAATTTGACCATTCAGATATGACTTTGCATCTTTCCAAGCAGAAATAGTGTGCGTCTCAAGCTCTTCTTCAGTCAGATTGGAACAGTGGCTACCAAGCTGCCAATCACAATGAACACACCAAAGCAGCACATGTCAAGGATTTGGAGCAGATAATCAGCATATATTATTCATGTGAGCCTACCAATACAGAAACTTAATAAAGCCAACTGAAAACGAGTCTCTTTATGCTTCAAGCA
The DNA here is from genome assembly GCF_012295235.1 of Primulina huaijiensis. Classification (NCBI taxonomy): domain Eukaryota; kingdom Viridiplantae; phylum Streptophyta; class Magnoliopsida; order Lamiales; family Gesneriaceae; genus Primulina; species Primulina huaijiensis. Next base: position 21,284,168 of record NC_133314.1, read on the forward strand.
ACTTAGAAAACAAGACAAGGGTAGCGCACATGGAATTGTTCTACTGCATCTTAAGAGGTCCACAAAAGCATTTCAATGGAACAAATTAACATCTCACATTTTTAAATGCAAATTGAGTAAAGATTTGTGCGAGAAATAACTTTGTTCCATCTCTCTGAAATGGAAAAGGACTGGGGTACGGAGTAGAATCAGGAAAAGTAGGTAATACGGAGGTGAGTGATAATTTATATTCTTTACAAAGACATAGAGAAGACAAATCTTATACCTCTCTCATAATGAGAATAAAATCCAAGGCGCTGAGGGCTCCAACGAATTTTCCCTTTGAGAAGTCCCATAAGGGCGCCATGGAGATTCCCTGGAAAGAATTTGGTTGCTCAAAAGATTGTTGTTCGCATCACGATGAAAGGAATAAAAGAAAGCATAATAAATAATCAAAAACTAATATCACATGGGAAAATTAAATGAAGTAATCTGATTCTATAAGCATAAAGAAATGCATGTGGAGCAATTGCAGACCCTTAATAAGAAAACACAAACAGTCCCCAATCTTCATCGTATTTCAAGTTGACTACTTCAGTAACTTGAACAAATTACAAGCGGATATCCTTTCATCCGCTACAACATCACGCTGTCTTATGTTCTTAAAAAAATGACGGCAGAAAAACTGATGCTGCTAGATAGTGGTGACCAAATTACTTCGCAGCTAAAACACACTTTGTAATAACTTCGACCTAGCAATTATTATTGTCAAAAGTACCTGCTCATGCAGAATGTGAAATGCTTGCTTTACAGGCAGTTCAACATCCAATGCAATAACCTGCAAACTCATCGAAATAAATCAATATGACAATTTAAACGAAAACGAAATAAATGTAAATAATTGCAGTAGGACAGACAAGGGCCATCCAGACCTTTCCAGATTCAGGAAGTAACTCATAAGCCAGGTGTGTCGACATGAACACAGCTATACGATGCCGAGAAATCTCTAAATCAGTATCTGATATGCTTGGAAAGGGCTCAGGTGAAGTACCATCTGACAGTCGAACCTGTTGATAGACATTAATTATGATGAGGCAGCTCCTGTAACTTTCAGTATCATGAGCCACCAATCAAACTATGCTACATATTTGGAGGAGGGTGTGCTGGTTTTACTTTGATGCTATGCTATAATATTGGAGACGCATGTGGTTGATTTCACTAAGATGCCACACTGTAATATGTAAAATAGGGAGTGTTCAAACATTTATTATTCACCAAAACCACTTGGTAAAACCTGCAGTAGTGACTATCAAAATATATCCCAGCTTTGAAATATGGAAACTAATAAAGGAAACCGTTATTCTTAAGATTTTTTCCATGCATGACCAGCATACAAACCGTGGAAAGGTAAGAACAATAGAAAAAACAGGAAGGTATGCTCTTTTTCAATTGAAGATGGGTATGGATGAATTTCTTGGTCCAAGATATCCAAACAATATTACAAAACCATAGCTGAAAAAAATAGCATCTGGAAACAAGCAGTAACGAAAGGAAAGATGTGAGCAATAACTGCATACCACACGCTGAAAGGTCTCATTATCTACATCCATACTGGAACTGGGACCAGAGGGAGGTATTCGAGGGCTTATCATTGCAGGAAGGAAATCAGATTCCCTAGCTAAGAGGACTGTATTCACGGTTCCAATGTTACTACTGACAAAAGGTCGTTGCTCTTCATGTCTCCATTCCCCATCAACCACGAATTTGTACTGGAAATAAGCAACAGTATTTAATTTAATGCACAAGCAAACAAATATGGAATCCGTTGAAAATTGCAAATAATGAAAAAGCAAGAGGTGCAATCCCAATTTCAAGGTACAACTAGCTAAATAAATTCCTCAAAGAAGTACACATTTTTTCTTGGCTTACCAACCAAAAAAAATTCACAGGCAATTACACAAATTAGCAAGCACTACAACAATTTCGATCCACAAAGCCGAAGTACAGCACCAACCTGGTGATAACCGGGTGGTAAGCTACATATTGTCTGAAACACAGTTGGGCAACCCTCTACCGGGGCCATAGGCCATTGCGTCCACCTTTAGCAAAAATTACCATAAATTACAGAAAATAATTAAGCTCAGAAAACAACAAACGATGAGAATAAAATTGAATAACAAGCATTCAACAATTTTAAATGCTCATCCAATCTCACCCAGTAAACGAGCCGCTGATATACACAATTCTCCCACCATAAGGCCACACGAAACGCGTGGGTATCAACACCATTCCACTTTCAGGCGCAAAATCCATATTAATAGGATACATTAACTCCTAATTACTTCTAGAATTTGCCAAAAGAACAGCATCGGAATTTCAACAGCGTCAATAACACTTGATTGCAAATTCCAAGAGCACCATTGAGCCAAATCCCTCAAATTCCAACGACAATGCCGAATTTCACCTTCAGAACCACAATATGACGCAAAGCACCACTTTTCGTTAATCTACAAATCCCAGACTGTACGAACACAGGCCTAAAAATGAAATCAAGAACGACAAATCTAAGAAAACCAGAGGAGGAAACAGCTAGGGAATGCAAGTACGATGAATTAAAATGAAAACTTTAAACACAAATAGAGAAGCATTTGATAATTATATGATTAGAAGATGAACAAGTGGGAATTCTTTTGACAGAATCAATTTTACCCCTAACCCTAAAATTCCCGATTATTTTTAAGAAATTTTCTGTGTAATAAAAATTATGATATGGGTCCCGCACCACATCAATTATAAGATTCCCCTATGTGTTGCCAAGTCAGCATGCCTTCCTTCAGATTATTCTCAGACGACGCCCTTCATATTATCATGATTTCTCACTAGTCCCCCTGTATTACCGTGAATTCTTATTTCCCCCTGATATTACCGTGAATTATCGTTTTACCCTTTATCATCATGAATTCTTAAATTCTTCCCACTAGTAACAATCCAAATACCAAATGTATCACAATTTTTTTTTTTTTGAAATGCAAATGTATCACAATTAATTAAGAAAATATTTAGAAATTTTCACCATTACTCCTATTCTGAAAGTCTCATACTTTATATATTTTATATTAAATATAATCTTTATTTTTAAAAAAATAAATTTCATTTATATAATTAATTTATTTATTTTCAAAAAAAGATCATATCCATCGTTTCACGCATCCATGCATTTTACTTCTCTTTTTTTCATTTGGATTTGATCATTATCCTATAATATTCATTCCTTTTGTCGTCTGTCTTTATATTCATAAAATGAATGTATCTGAAAAACAATATTTGATCTTTAGACCGATGGAATAGTGTTGTCTCATCTCTTGCATTGCATCCCTTTAATTCTTTTGGTGGTTTAAGTTAAATTATTGCCATGTGAAGTTATTTTTTATCAGATGAATCTCCTTCATCATGTTCGACATATAATTTAAGTTAATGGTGTCCACAATTTTGGCTTGACAAACAAAGAAGGATATGGAATTGTTTCAACAGTATCCGAATGATGTTTCTCCCAAATAGACAAATGTCTTTTGACCATGGAGACAGACAGACAGACAGACTATCAAATGGAGGAATTGGCCCCTACCCAAGTATTACTTCTCACAACTATATTTACTTGTAAAATATTTCATTTCTTGAATAGATTCCAACCTTTTTCACAACCAACCTATAAACACCACTCAAATATTCTTCTTGGTGATAATGCACCAACCTTTTGTGTGGCTTGTAATTGAAATTCACTCATACACAACAAATTTCTTTGTTTTAGCTTTTTGATTATGAACAAGGTTATCTAAATCAACTTATCAAATCACAATCTTTCTTCTAAAACATAAGTTTCTAAAAATGAATCTTGAGTACAACAGAATCCACCAAAAAAATCTCACTGTTTCAGTTTAAAGAAATTCAATCAATTTGTTGTTAATTGTGAAAAATAAATTGACTTTCTTAAAGGATTTTGTTGGGGGTAATAATTGTCCCTACTTGGTAGAGCAATCGAACCTTGGTGCTTGAGCTGTTGCATGGTTTAAAAGATTTGAATTGCACTATTAACACAAGCTATAGCTTTTGGTAAAGTGGCAACCGCTCGGTCCTACAATTGATATCAGAGCCAAACAGAGGCGGATTCACTGTAGGACCCAAGAGGGCCGTGCCCCCCGAATTTTTTTTAAAAAATTATTAATATATAAGATATATTTTATTATTTATTATATATATTATTTAACCATAAAAAAAAGTATCTATAATTAGTTTAATGGTTATAGACTTTCAAGGTTTACACATGTGGTCCGCGTTCCATTTTCTGCAATTTTTTTTCGAAAAACTAAATAACAGGCCTTTACAAAGGGTTAAAGACCCAACTTAAAACTTTCATAGTTGGTGGAGAGCCGGCCCCCCAAACTTATAATTCTGAATCCGTCCCTGGAGCCAATGTCACAGGTTCGATTACCATTGATTGCAAGAAGTGCAATTATTGGGAGGGAGATTGTTGGGTGCAATAATTGTCCGTGCTTGGTAGAGCGAACGAACTGTGGTGCTTGAACTGCTGTGCGGTTTAAAAGATTTGAATTGCACCATTACCACTAGCAATAGATTTTGGTAAAGCGACAAGCGCTCGGTCCTACCATTGATATCAGAGCCAAGGTCACGGGTTCGATTTCCATTGATTGTAAGGAGTGCAATTATTGGGAGGGAGATTGTTGTGTGCAATAATTGTCCGTGCTTGGTAGAGCGATCGAACCGTGGTGCTTGAGCTGCTGTGCGATTTAAAAGATTTGAGTTGCACCATTACCACCAACTATAACTTTTGGTAAAACAGCAAACGCTCGGTCCTACATATTTGATCATAAGAATCATTTGACTAGGCTCTGCCAAATAACATGCATCACTAAAACTCAGAAAGTACAATAATTTGGAACGGAACTTTCCATTTCTTTTATAAATAGACACTGTCCAAACTGAATAAACCCCAATCTAGACAACATTTGATCAACTAACTTGATACACCTCAAAATCATCACACAATCAATAGCTCCAATGTCAGTTTCTGATATCAAAGTTGGCCATATTGATGACGTTCAAGAGTTGAGAAAGGCCAAAATTTCACATATTCCCGAAAGATTCATTAGGGATTTGACAGAAAGGCCAAATTCAGATAACGTGATTACCTCTGCAAATAATAGCATTCCTGTTGTCGATTTCTCAAAACTTTGCAAAGGAAATATAGATGAAATTTGCAGTGAGATTTTGAAGATCAAGATTTCTTGTGAGGAGTGGGGGTTTTTCCAGGTATTTGCCTCAAACACTTGAATATAATTCCTATAAAACCCACCAATACAGAATGGTTATTCTGTTTATTTCTCTGGCTTGGTGCAACAGCAAGGAATATCATCTAATATTTGACCGCCGTTTTTTTCATTTTCCTTGCAGGTGATAAACCATGAAATTAATTTAGATTTGCTGGAAAAAATTGAAAAAGTGGCAACTGAATTCTTCTTGATGCCATTAGAGGAGAAACAGAAGTATCCAATGATTCCAGGGACAGTTCAGGGATATGGCCAGGCTTTTGTTTTCTCAGAAAACCAGAAACTAGATTGGTGCAACATGTTTGCTCTTGGGTTGGAGCCTCATTACCTAAGAAACCCAAAATTATGGCCGGCAAAGCCATCGAATTTCAGGTAAAAACCTGTCTATGTCCTTACATATAATATTGTTTCTCTGCATAGATCACTTGTTCAGTAAGTTCACGTCAATGTAACTGAAATTCAGGTGATGGAGACCTTTTTCCATCATTCTATTTCATCCCAAGACCTATACGAGTCAGCTTGTTATTGTTCAAAACTAACGCCTCAAGAATTTTACAGCGAAACTGTGGAGATATACTCCAGAGAAATAAGGAAACTGTGCAAGAATTTGCTCGAGTACATAGCTATTAGTCTTGGCTGCAAGGACGATGTTTTCGAAGAGATTTTTGGTGTGGCCGTGCAAGCAATAAGGATGAACTATTATCCAGCATGCCCCAGACCAGACCTTGTTTTAGGTTTAAGCCCACATTCTGATGGAAGTGCGCTGACAGTTTTACAGCAAGGAAAGGGCAACTCAGTTGGCCTTCAAATACTAAGAAACAATGCATGGAAACCCGTTCAACCTATTCCAAATGCTCTTGTCATCAATATTGGTGATACCATTGAGGTATGGCATCAAGCTTTTTACAGTTTCTTGTTGCTGCTTCCTAGTTCCTACCCTTCCTTTCACAAGTTTTGAGGCATATTAAGAACAAGTAGGATCAGAATTCCCCATTAGTTTGTGGGATTTGACGGGGTTGGTAAATACACGAGTACAATTTGCTTTTCTAGCAACTTGTATTAATCAGTGTCACAAAGATGCAAATAATCTTGTTTGTAAGCTTCTAACCAGTGGGATGTGACATAATCATGTTAGAGCCAATCCTTGGATGCTATTCCTCTGCCAGGTGTGTAGCGAAGCCAAGAATTCTTAATATTAGGAGAAGAAATTAAGTTGTCACCCTTTATTTTATATGAAGATCATCCTTGTTGGCTTCAGTCCCTCCGATGTCACTCCAAAATGTGTACTAGTGCTGGTGGTGCTGAATTGCGAATATGAATGACTAAACAGCAGTCGTCTGCTGGCGGTAAGCATACAATCAAATATCGGCTAACAAAATAAGTTTGAAAAGGTTATAGAAGTGATCTCAGACCTAATAGTTCCTTTACTGATAATGTTAATCGGTTGCTATGGAAGCTGTTGTACAATTGCAATATCATTTAGATCCAAAGCATAATAGGCAGCCAGTCACCAACTAACACTAAAATTTATCCCATCCGCCAGCAAAGTTACACAAATATTATTCCTTATTTACGACATTCTGCAATCATATATACCAGGTTCTAACAAATGGGAGATACAAGAGTGTGGAACACAGAGCAGTGACGCATAAAGAAAAAGACAGGCTCTCGATTGTCACGTTCTATGCTCCAAGTTATGAACTAGAGGTTGGGCCACTTCGAGAACTCGTGGATGACAAAAATCCTTGCAAGTACAGAAGATACAACCATGGAGACTACAGCAAACATTATGTCACAAATAAGCTTCAGGGCAAGAAAACACTGGAATTTGCTAAAATCAATTATGTCTGAACATCAGAATAAAATAAAATGAACTGAGACATGCTTATGTAAATATAGGGCCCGTATGGTATCAAAAGTTTTTTTTATTAAAAAGTGTTTTTTTAAGTTGGCTTTTAAAAGTGCTTTTTTAAGTAAAAGTTGTGTTAATATTGTGTTTGGATGAATAGATAAAAAACACTTTTTAAATTAATAAATGTGTTTGGATACATATCATTAAAGTGCTTTTTTAACTCATTAATTTATATATATATTTTATAACGGATTTCTAAACAAGTGTGATGTATAAATATAAATAATTAAATCCATACCAAAACAATAAAATATTGAAATCTTAAAAACCATAAAAACAATTGTTAATAACAATGTTAATGTTTACATTCTACTTTAATTTATTTAAATAAAAACTAATAGTTCAATGTCGACCTTGTATTGACAGTGAATTTCTTTTGTCATCTCTCAATTCTTTCATTTCCGTAATATTTTCTTGTGTTGGCTCTTGCCATCTCGTACCTCTGTCATGGACATAAACATTTTCACCATCTTGTTCGATTTCTTGTAAATCATCAATATTTTCGAGTTGTTCAAGAATATCTCCAGCCGTATCGTATCGCCTTATGAAATTGTGTAAAGCAAAACATGCCACTATAATTTTAAATTGAGTATCTAGACAAAATGTGGGCATATTTTGTAATACCTTCCATCGTGCTTTGCACACTCCAAATGTTCTTTCAAAAACCGTCCTTAAACTGGAATGATGATAATTAAATACTTCATTTTTTGATCTGAACTTTGGAGCCAATCGAAATTGAGGTAAATGATATCTAGTATCTTTATACGGTCCCATAAAGCCTTTGAAAGTAGGATAACCTGCATCAACTAAATAATATTTACCTGCAAAAAATAAGAGTTAAAGTGTAAATATTTATCTAACAATTATTTAAAAAAACATATAAGATATATTAATATCAAACATTCATGTGGGAGTGGAAAATGCAATCTCTCTCTGCGCATAGCCTCTTTAAAAATTTTAGAATCATGAGCAGAACCTTCCCAACCAGCCCATACAAAAGTAAAGCACATGTCGAAGTCGCATACAACCATAACATTTGTTGAAGAATACCCTTTTCTTACAATGAAATCTATTTGCTTGCTAGGCGGAGCACGAATGCATATATGTGTGCCATCATTAGCCCCTATACAATCTTTAAAATAAGGCCAATATCTTTTGTCATTCTTAATATATTCAGGGACATCTGTAAAATTAAGATCGATAGGTTTGATGATATCTCTCGACAACTTCCATATGGACTCTAAAACGCTGTGAAACTGTCTTGGAACAGTTTCCCCCGAGTGTTGAAAACGCTCTTGAACATTTCTAACTGAAGCAGGTTGACCCATCATGTACAAAAATAATCCCACCTTTTCATAGATATCAACTCCTTTTGTTGGCTGTAAGCTATATTTTTGGAGTAGATCGTCACATAGTTTATAAAAAACATGTTTCTTCATTCTAAACATTTCAAAGCATCGTGTCTCATTACCATTCAATATCTCTGCCTCCCATTGAGACCCTGATAACCACGATGTCCTACATTTTTCTTTAACAATATATTTCAAAACATAATTCGTAACACCACACAAGGATAACAAAACCATTCTTTTCTTAGAGACATGTGTATTTATAATAGAATCAACGGAAATGTCGGAATCACTTGATGCATCAGAGTTATCTGATATAGTGGAGCCTGAACTCGCAGACATCCTGTGAAAATATATGAATAAAGATAAATATATATAAAAAAACAATAAACATTGAAAGTTTTAGATTATTGCATTAAAAATTTAAACATACTACTTAGTAAAGTTGACTCATCAATTAATAAAAGAAAAAAACAAGTGCATTATTCAGGTATTTTTCCTAAAAACATAACTCATGTTAATAACGCTTCAAATCATCTTTAGTGAATGTCTTTGCCCAACCAAGCTGCAGTTCCGAGTCCTTCAATCCGATAAATATTTGCCTATTATGCTTTTTACCCAAAACTCTAGTAACTATGAAGAATTGCTCACTGCCAACCACCATACCAGGCAAACTACGAAGAACCTCCAAACAATTTTCAATGCTACATGGATCATCTTTTGGTGTTTCGTGTATAGACTTTTGAGTCTCAAATTCTTGAAGGATACGATCAAGTTGATCGGCTAACCTAGTGGCAATGAGACATCTTTTTTCCCCACTCTCCCTTCTTTTTCTCTTCTTTTGCTGCATAGAGCTGTCAGCTCCCATTGTTGAGTTTTCCATAAATTCTCGGCTTTCAACATTAATATAAACATCACTTTGAAACTCTCCATCTAACTGAACATCCCAATCATTTGTATCCTCGTTGAAATTATTATGAATTGGTTGATCCTCTGATGGTGCTATTGCAGCATAACCAGTTGCTATGGAACCTTTAAATATCTTTTCCAATAAATCTAAATTCTTGGGTCCCCTCAATCTAAACTTTGCATACTCGAGATTTTCCTGTAATTTGCAACGTAACAAAAATAAATAAAAATAATTAATTAAAAATTTAAAATGTAGTATATAAATTATGTACCTTAATCTTATCCTCCCACTAACTATTATTAGCTTGCACGGTCATCTTGTTATGATCCCAACCAAGGCCAGTCTCATTATTTCCAATCAGTTGTACCCACAGTGCAAAATATTTTCTCATAGAATCCCATTTATTTTTGAATTGTTTTTGATTCAAAGAAAGTCCCGTTCTCTCATGAAATTTTGAAACTAAATTTGTGTACCCCGTTTTGTTTAAATGTTTGGTAGGCTTATTGAAGGATTCAATTTCTTCCTCACAAATTTTTAAAAATATTTCGGTATTCTGATCAGTCCAATCCGCCTTATTATTCCCATCAGCAACAAATCCAGGTTCAACAGTCTCAATCGTATATCTAGGTAATTGACTTGGATTTGATAATCTTCGTTTAGGAGCTAACTTCGAATACATTCTATATTCAAAAAATAAAACATAAAAAAACAATAGATTATCTAATTCACAATACGTAATACAGACGTAAATGAATAGAGAGTGTAGATTCTGCAGCAAAAAGAAAGCAGAAAAAAATGAACGAACAAAAACCACGACGGGAAAAAAAAAAATTATACCTTGTAGAAGAATGAAGAAAAGATTGAGAGGATGCTACTGGTGGATGTTGTTTTTTAGTTTATTAAAAAAGCTAGTGAAAAAAGCTCTAAAATAGGGCTTTTAAAAAAGCTCTAATTTCAACTTAAATAAGTGCTTTTTTAAGCACTAGAAGCCCACCCAAATAAGTTAAAAATTAAAAAAACACTTTTTTAATTGTAGCTTCTTATACCAAACGAGCTCATATTCTGTCAACTTCAGTTCAAGGGTTTTTTTTAATTAAATATTATAAATTTAAAAAAATTATCAATCTATCAATATAAGGAAAATTGCATTAATGTAATAATCCGAGGAATTAGAATAATTCCTCGGATTTCAACTAAATCCAGAAATTCGAGGAATGATTTCTCGGATCTTGCAAAAGTTGTTCTAAAAAGAATTTTTTTTTACTAAAAATTAACATTTGAGCAATATTTATTCGGATCAAAGTTATACATATATTTGTACTGAAATGAGATCCCAATAATTTTTTTTCCCGAAAAAATTAGGCTAAAAAGTTTAACTCATAGTGCTGCTACACCAATTCTCTCAGCAATCACGTCTATCTTTTTTTTGTTTTTTTGTTTTTTGTTTGTTTTAAGGGTTTAGTCTAATTATTGTCCTGAATTGATCATATTCCCCTTCAATTTGTTATAGATTGGTCAACTTTTTTTCAAATTTATAATATTTAATTAAAAACCCTTGTTTCAAGTGATGTAACAAATTAACATATTTCATTAGTTACATGGTGTGTTGTGAAATGCAAGTTTGTGATATAAAGTTTGATATGTAAATCAAAAGATGCTCCACAAGTTTGTGAATAACATCAAGATTTCAGTTATGGAAAGCAACATATTTAGTCTAGGAGAATGAAAATGGAGAAAAAGTGCATCAGGTTGGTGGTAAGCAACTTGCTTGCCCCCCTGATTGATCCTAAGTTTGAATAGAGTGGGCCAGCAAGCCATCAAAGTCTCAATTTTTTATCCTTTTGTGAGACTATAATATAAATGTGCAATTTTAACTGAATTTCCCATCTTTCTCCTCTTTGCTCTTGACCCCAACTTGCTGACTTTTTATTGCTTCTTTTTGAAGTTTTCTGCAATAAAGAAGTCTCAAAAATTCTTTTTAGGGTGTGATTTCAAATACAATTCTTTGGCTTGAATCAACAACCCACCCATATTTTAAACCTACCATTTTATTCTACAAATTAGAGTAATATTTAATTTATTACATCCACAAAAATGATACCAAACATGATATTATTTCACAAAAACTTATGTGAGAGTCTCGTTGGTCCATTTTGTGAAACAGATTTTCACCCGACCCAATTCATGAAAATTTTTATTTTTATTTTTATTTTTTAAATTTTAAAAAAAAGTTATCATCAAACCATAAGAGATGACCCCAATTCCTTGGCTGGGAACCATTTATGAGGAAAACAAAAGACAAGCGTGCTCAACATATAATTGAAGGCAAATATCTTTCACCGTCTTCCATTACCATTAGTCAAGGTGGGAAGTTGACTAAAAACCGACGACTTTTGGAATTATTTTCTACTCATCATTATTATTTTTTTGCTATATCTAATCGATATTACGAATTCCTGGCTAGGCAAGAGGGACTCAAAAAGAACTTGCAAACCTATTAAAACTTTCATGATTATAAGAATTTTCAAAGAGTTGAACCCCTCCAAAGGAAAAAAAGAAAACAAATTAAATTACAAAAATCCTTTCCCTCGCACATGAAAAGAGAACAGCAAAACTGAAGAGAGAACGTCTACAATGGCTGGAGAATGGAAGACGATTTCTCTAGGCTACGACGTAATGGGACACAGCGGCAATAATAGACAGAGCACATAGGGTTCTGCATAAAATGCTGTACAAGTGCATTCATTTCTCATTTTTTTTCCGGTTGCCACAAACTGAAAACGAAGATCCAATTTTATGTTACATTAGACTAAAAGCTGAAAACTGTGAGATTAAGCATTCAAAAACAGATGTCATTGAATCATATAATACAACACAAAAGATCAATTGACGTGGTGACTGAAATAAAGGCGAGAGGAATGTAAAAAGAGGTGGAGACAGATTTTACTAAATCGCTATATTTAATGAAAAAAAACTAATGTATGGCCGGGGAAAGTATTGAGATGGACAACATACATGGAGGACCAAGCACGAAGAAAAGCAAGGAGCTGGATTTGTCTCACTGCTCAAAACAGTCAATAATACCTTCTCAATCCAGACCAATGTGTAGCGATGGCCCATGCCTGATTTACGTTATATTGTTCAAGATTTCTCATGCCTCCGAGTCTAATAAATCATCACAAAGTCACAAAAAACATCAGGCATGTTTTGCAAACTTTGAAAGGTGTCCTCATTCTGTTGAACTGTTCTGCAGCAGCAATAGATTTACAAATTCAATCACTAGCTGGCCTGAATCATGCCAAGTACTTGAACAAGTTGGGGTTTTCCTTGTCTCTTTCCAGATAGTCACGAGTGATCAAATCTTCAATCCTCTTCTTGATTGCTTTAACATCAGGCTTTGAAGTTACATTTCAGCTACGTCAGCATCTAAGAAGGAAAAAAAATATATCCGACAGAAATTAATGTACTTCAAGGGCAGAGGGTACCTTAAACATACGACCCAATTGCTCAACACACTCCATAACCAATTGCTGATATCCCAAAACTTTCCTGCTCTTCATGATACGCACAATTGAGGCATCAATGGCATATCGTCTGTCCTTGTCAACATCCTCGATGACCTTCTTCTTCTCATCAACTGGAGGGAGAGGGATCTACATTCAAATGAAAGTAGTGAGAGAGTCAGGTAGAAATAAATCTGTTAAAATTTTCTCCGCATTTCTTCTCATCTTCTACGAGTTCTACTCTATCTAGCATAGGGATAATGCATGAGAAAATTACCTTAATCCTTCTCATTTTGTCAGTGAACTTTGAATTAAACTCAAAAACATCAGTCTGAGAAATAGTTTTGGTGTTTGGCTCCTTGTTCAGAATCCTATATTTGGCACATGAAAGCGAATGAAGCAGCCTAACAACATCATCGTCCGATAGGTTCAACTGATTCATGATTTCCTGGTAACTCAATCTATCTGAGGCATTGAACAGAAGCAAAGCAGCAGCCTAGATAAAGGAACCACAGTTTCTAATCAATACCATATACGAAAAAGAAATCATGAATAAATGTGAAATGATCTTGGTGCTGGGACAAAACCTGATAGGTTGTCACGATCAGCTCTATTGTCTTAGGTTCAAACTTTCCATTGATGTTACAAGTACCCAGAGAATATATCCACGTAAGTTTTCTATGCTTCGTTTTTGTCTGGTAGAACTCTCTAAATACTTCCACACACTTCACCTAACACAAGTTTTTCAAAGCAATAATGAAAAGAAAGTGGTATGATAACTTTGAAAACAAATAAGATACAGCCTAATGCATTGTACCATCTCAGCTGGAAGGTTGAGATCAAAGGACTTGTAACTTGGCCAGAAACCAGTAGTCAGTACAGTCACTGTTAAGTCAATCCCTGGATTAACATTTAAATTATTGCTGAGATATTCCTCAAAGCTGGTTTGATTTTCCCTTGCTAGTGTCAAATCCGTGACCTGGTATGGATGCAATGGAAGGAAATATAATGATGTCCTAAGTTGATTCACAATAGGTAACACCAGTCAACAATCAGCAACAAGTAAGCTCACCATCCCCTCCATTTTTGATGTAAACTGACCACCACATTGCTGTTTCAACTTTGTCAGTATACTTCTCTCATGCTCATCATTAGCACTTTTATCAAATAATAGCCGCCGAGCAAGCTTTTTCCTATTGACAGAAGCCATTAAAAGAATAAAGTAAGTCACATCATGAATGACTAAACACCAACTAACCAGTTAGTTACAAAAATCACCTATAGAATTCAGCAAATAAATCCTTATCACTGATATAAGCAAGCAATTTCACAACCTGCAAGAAGATTAGAGCCTCAATCATGGGCAAACAAATGTTAAAAGTGACAGTGTAATATACATAATACATACCTTCTCCAGTGTTTCTTCAATAGCTTCATCGCTCAATTTTTCACTACCACCCTTTTTGAGAATGTTATCACAGAAAGTCGCCAGGAGTTCTGCACTGGAACTCCCAGCAACACCTTTGTTGCAAAAGACTTCGAAGGCCTCTTTAAGAGCCTAGAGAGAATAAACAAAAATGGGAAGGTTTGTATAATACCTACTGTCTCTTCTTAAAAGGTATGTGAAAAAAATTCATGAATTAGTTTCATAATCCTAACCTTATGGAAAAGTGTGTGGTTTAAGAAACAGTCATTCACATATGCCATGAATTTGTCGTGGAGCTCGATTACTCTTCTGACAAAAATCTGATTTCCATACACTGGTTAATGCTAACATCTGAAAACATACTGAAAAATAAAAAAAAAAATACGAAAAGCTTACCTGTTCTTGCAATCCAACAACATCTTTCTTTTCTGCCTGTAAAAGACACTTCTTTTAGTAAGATAAGTTGACAAATATTAAACTATTACATAAAAGCTTTTGCATAATCATTCCATGGAAAATATAACAGAGTTTCCAGAAGACCTCCTCCGAAAAAATGTTGTCACCAGAACTGGAATAATGTGCTACTTAGTGTTCTAAGGTCCAGCAGATATTATTTGGAAACCCAAAAAAAGAATAATGTCATTCTGACATTTAGAAATTATTTTTATTAACAAGTTCATGCCAGTCCACTTAAGACAAAAATGAAAGCTTTAACAGGAACCAACGTTTTGGTTATAATTACGAGAAACCACTGAAAAGGTATTGAAACGTTTTTATGGATTTCTTTGTCAAGTACAAAAATCTTTCAAACCACTTGTTCACAGGTTCCAATGTCTTCCAAGATTTTCAGAAATATGGATCTAATTTAACTCAAAACATAAAAGATTTAGTTTCCATGACAAGTTTTGGATAAACTGAGAGCAGCACATTTAGTGGAGGAGTTGATACATACTGAATTGAAGGAATGTAGACTTTTCATTTGCATCTGCCAGTTTAAATTAAATTTTCTATTGCAGTGGAGATACTTTAGGGGAAATGATAATTTTCACCAGAGCAAGAGATGATTCTAGTTTTAATTTGTGAACACAACTACACCTTTGGGAAGTATTTATCCATCTTTTTTTCTTCCTTGTTACTAAAGGGTACATGTTGAGTTCTCCTCAGTTTGTTGAATTAAATCAGCAACCTCACAACAATCATTAATCTCCCATAGAAATTAGAGTGATCATTAGCAAAATTCTAACATCATATGCATGGAATACCCATGCAAGAGAGGCAGGCATGACGGCGATTCTCAGGCCTGAGTTTGTGATTGTTTTATTGAATAGTGTTACTACTATAATATTTCCATTTTTCTTCCGAATGTAGTAATGATTTTTACACCCTTAAAATACCAGCCTGAAACTATAAAGAAGATATGAAACTGTAAGCTCCACATAGCAAAAATCGCAACTATTTTTACTGCTATAAAGCATGCAATCTATTAATCAAATAAAGCAAACTAAAAATAAATGAACACATTAAAGAAAGAAAAAAAAACCTTCTTGTTACTTGCTGCATCTTCTGCTTGTTTAACCAGAGCTGTGCCCTCAGCAGTAACATGCTGCCATGGAAACATGATACCTTAAACTTCAAATGATTTTGAAAAGGTACAGGCAGCATGAATGAATAGATACTCATTCCATAACTTAAAAAAGGAAATTTATGCACCTGCTTAAATATATTCGCAACAGGTTCTAAGCCCCGAGGTACTTTCGAGAAGAGTCTATACATCCTTGACAGATCCTCAACCTAACAGATTGGAAAGGCTATGACTTGCATATCCAGCACCATAACAAAAAAAACCAAACATGGAAACAAAGACTTCACATGTTAAGTACCTTGTCATCCCTAAGTAATGCATGACAACCTGAGTTCTCCTTTTCAAGCAGTAGGGTGGCATATACAGACAATAGCTCGTTTTGTACTTTCTACAATTAAAAAAATAATGAATATTCAATTGAATCACAAGATCCTATTAACATGAACAATTTATTCGCATCAAGACACTCAGAATGCTACACATCACCCACTTCCAGGACTCAATATCCTAGTGCAAGATCGAACCTCAAGCAACTTTGTCTCGCTACTTGAATGAAGATAATGCAAAACTCTGTCCTTCTCTCTTTTTAAACACTCCTCCGCCTGCATTTTCCAATCCGAAATTTAGCAACGAAGTGCAAAAGTGATAGGGTTAGGGACACCTTGGCTCCCATATTTCCAATTACGTCAATGCATGTTGTGCATGTGTTTTTCTCCTTTAAATTCAAGAAGGATGGAGAATTCTGAGTCAAAGGGAAATTTTACTTTTAACATATAATCTGGACACGAATCATCTACAATCCAAGTGGAAGCCTTCCGAGAATAATAAGCTGCAGAGTCATTCAGCATTGCTGCTTCGAAATCATTCTCATACTCATTCATCTGACCCATACCAATTTCGACAAAAATATCTAATACATTCTTCAACAAAGCTCGGTCAATTTGCTCTCCTTCGCGCTCTTGATCAATCTGTCAGAAATAATCATATACAGGGTCCAAAAGCAAACAGAGGTAGAAAGGCACCAAACAAAAATAATATGACAAACATACCAGAGATATAACTGCGTCTCTTACTTTCCCATTTACCTCTAAGTACACCTGGGATAACAATCCCAATACTAGGCTTAAAAACCAAACAGGAAAAGGTAGGAAGAAAAGATGAAACAGAGCAGGGGAAATGTATAAGAAACAAATGCAGAAAAATCAGCTGAAATTTGTTCCCCCTTTTGAAGCTACAAGACAAATTTACATGTATATGAGAGAGAATAGAACAAGATATCAAGAAGTCATAACAATTAAAAAGAATTTACCATGTCTCGGAAGCATGTCAAACCGACTTCTTTAAGTGCTGGGAGTGATCTTCTAGCTATGAAGTATCGATCAAGATAGTAAAAGAATCTTGACAGCCATCGAACCATGATTTTATGATTTAACCACCGGTTTACGAGTTCCCTCAACATAAACTCATCATGCTTCTCTCTCAATGAGGGTAAAACCTGTATGAAAATCAGAAATGCCAACTTATTGGAACGGTGGTACCACAATTAAATTCTAGAAACTTAGCAGGTAAACAAGCAGTGATAACTTAAGTTTTAAGATGAAGGATTCAATTTTTCCAACTAATGTTTAGTTTGAATAGAGACGGACAACTTTATATGTCAGGGGTGTAATTTTTAAAAAGCTCAAGACCACTTGGTGGCATAGTTGAAATGAGATTGTCTAATATTGTTCACATAGTTTGATTCAGCCAAATGGCATGGAAACTTGTTCAAGAAAATGTATCTCTTTTAATTAAAAAAACATTGTTTTGTCACAAAAAGTGATATTTCGTTGATCTTTTATTTTAAAAATTAGATGCTTAAAAAGCACGGAACCAAATAATAGTAAAATGTGGTTTTTAAGCCTTCTACTTCAGCTTCCCATTAAAAAATTTAAAAAGCATTTTTCATATTAAATCCAAACAAAATAGCGTTTCTATTATAAAAAATAAAAAAAATTCAAAAGGAAAGTACATAATAAATTGTTTCTTTTAAGCCATCTGCTTACATAGTCAACAAAAGATGACTATAGATCATCAACCAACTAAATGTCTCAATTCATTGCACAAACTGTACTGTTTTTTTCCTATCTCAATATTTAAGCAGATTTTGCACCCTGTTTGTGATCGATCAAACCTCTGCGTGGTAAGAATGAACTCCACATGCCTTGGCACTGACATAAATAAGGTTCTCTGTAGTTTTCTGCCATCTGGAAACTTAAAACCCACTCAATAACCATCCTCCAATCCATAGGTAAGAAAGTCTTGTCAGAAAAGTAAAGGTTCTCCATAGTTATTTAAGACTAAATGTGCCTTGTGATTCAACAGATATCTTAATCGCTAAAGTTGCTGATGAGTTCAAATAACATGAATGAATTTGTCAAATCATAAAGACAAGTAGGATCAACAAACAATAGACACGAGATGGAGTAACTCCACGTCATTTACATATATTTGTATGGAATCAAATGAAAATTGGCCGTAATGTTAATAAACTGAGGCACCTGAAGCAAGGTTAACAGAGTTTATATCATGAAAAGACTGATCACATTTTAAGATTGTCTATAGAGGTAACTTGCAATGAAGGAGATTCTACTTTGTAAAGTTGCTTATTTTACAAAATGTAAAGAAATCATCCCCAAAATACGGCAAACCTGTGGGGGCATGCAAGTATGAATTGAACTTTACCGTCGATGTAATGTACGCTTCAAAAGCCTCCTTGTACTTTTCATACAGTGGTTGAGAATAATCATGTGGGGGCTTTTGAGTACACATGTTATAAATTGTTCTGTAAATCAGAATTAGGAGACATGCATTAAGTACGTTAATTATGGTCTATGAAATCAAGAGAATAATACAAAGAACTAATTGATACGTGTAGAGCGTCATGTAGTCTTCTGAGCTGAACTGTGGCTCTGGTAATCCTTCCAGAATTTTTATCAGTTTTGTAATCCCCTTTTGCATAATATCCCATCCCTGTTCTAAATCAATTATGTTCCGCTGGTTCATCGACATCTTCTATATCTGGCCAATATCAACTACTTAATTCTGATTCCAAACATGACATCATTTAAACAGTAAAACAGATCAATCTGAACAAAAAATTATCACGGAAACTCAAATTTTTTAGACAATTCAATACAATGAGCTCGATAGCATTTGCAAATATCTTCATCTTTATAAAGAAGTTATCGGTAGCTTCAATAATAACTACGATACTAGGTACCCTTGACATACTATCATTGAGAATAAAAAACAGGCAGCTGAAATAAGTCTTAAGTAGTACAAAGCAAACAAATGAAATAGGAAAATCAACGTAAAATTACAAAGGATTATAAATGACATGTAATGCCACAGCAAAATGACATAAATTATCAAACCTAGACAACATTTATTTTTTAAGAGAACCATCACTCAGAAATCTACACTAATTCCGATCACAATATGTTACAATGCTAAACAATCTTATAAATCAGCAAAAAAGAAACTCACTACAAAAAAAAACGAAAAAAATATTGGATTTCACCATTACATGAGTAAGGCACAATACGCTCAAACGTTTCCCACAAATTTTTTTTCTGAAGAGTCTTTCCTGCAGTCAAAACTCCCTATCAAAATAAATGACAAATTCATAAATAAAAACGATTGCAAGAGCATTTATTGCTATTAATTATCAATTACAGGAGAACTGAATTTATACTGTGGCCAAGAATTATCACCAAGACAACAGCAAATTCAAAATAAAATCACAGCAGATAAAGAAACACCATCAAATATCCAACATACCTCCCCGCCCAATAATCATACCAGTAACAATTCGAAAAATAAAACCCTAACAAGGAGTATAATGGCAGCCAAACACGATCAAGAATCATACTGATACCAGAAACACGAGATGATCGAACGAATCGCCAGCAGAATATACGAACACCAGCACCAGTACCAGCCCACAATAGAAAAACGCCCAACACACATACATAGTTAATCTATACGCAGATAGAGAATACCTGAGGAGAAAATCTGAGCGAGAAGCGAGTGAATCTCTCTCGTCTATATTTTTTCCCGTCTATATATATATATATACACATTATAATATATTTCCCCAAAATTCTATAAGTGGGACTGCGGTCCTCCCAGTTATTGCAATCTAACCCCTAAGCTATAACTGATGTTCATTTAAACCCTCATATAATAAAATCTATTGCGTGATCCCATTTCAATTATGAGATGACACGATTATTGGGAGGTGTAATTTAAATTATGAAAAATTAATAAAAATAAGAAGTTATGTAGTTATTTATATGATATTTTCTTATGAATCAATTTTATGAGACGTATTTTATATTCGTCCAACTTATGAAATAAATATTTTTTTGTCAAAAATATTTTTTTCACTCTATATATGTATCAAGTCAACTCATTTCACATATATAAATTTGTGAGAGCGTCTCATAGTTATTGGTTAGACAATTCATAGTTATTTTATCTAATGTACCAATCAGTACTAACTCTATATATCAATTTAATTTGGCAAAAATTTGTGTGAGACGGTCTCACAGATCGTATTTTGTGAGAGAGATCTCTTGTTTGGGTCATCCATAAAAAAATATTATTTTTTATGTTAAGAGTATTACTTTTTATTGTGAATATCGGTAGGGTTAACCCGTCTCGCAGATAAAGATTCGTGAGACCGTCTCACGAGATACATGCTCTTTAATTTTTATTTTAAATTAGTTCAAATATTGTATTCAATTTGGGAAAGATTTTGTTATAGTACGGTTTCAAACTCGACTTTTAATCCAAGTATAAGTGGCATCTGGACAGTACTATAATTCATCGATAACTAAATCAAACAATAACACAACTAAGGAACTAATTTGATATGTTCATGTTCCAAGAACTATTCGATTTTTACACAAAAATTTCCAACTCGATTTATGAAAATGTATTAATTTTTTATGTTTAAATTATATTTTCACGACAAATTAATTTTTTTTATTAATTATGTTATGAATAAATATTGTATAACGTATGTTGATTTAACTGAAAAATATTATTATTTTTTCTATTGGTATGAAAAAATCGACAAGTCTCATGGAGATCAATGATACATGGGATCTACTATTTTTTATATTAAAATATTATTTTTATTGTTTTTTTAAAAAAGAATATTAAATTATGGGTTTTAAAAAATATCGTATTTTTAAAAAAATTATAAACAATGTCGTAAGTTTTTTTAAAAAAAATTATGAACAATATCGTAAGTTGAGTCTCGGCGTTCTTAAACAATATTTGATAAAAATATATTTTCGAATATTTAATCTTGTGTTTGGATTGAAAGATTTGAGTGGATTTGATTTCCAAATGCACACTCTAAAGCTATTGTATTTGTTTGTTCCAAAAATAGAATAAATGATTTAAAATCTTTTATGTTAATTAAGTACATTTTTATGTTTTAATAGAATCTCACATATTTTTAAATATTTCACATAATCTTGTATTTTATTTGCAGGATTTTTATTGATATTTATAAACTTTTTCATAGAACTCATAATATAGTATTTTTTTACTTATGGATTTAATTTACAAAAGACGATAAATAACTCGATTTTAAATTTATCGCAATTAAATTTCAATTATTCAAGTCAATTCAACATGTTTATTTTAAAAATTAATATTTTTAAAAAACATGGAACAATAATTTTCTATATTAATAAATTATCAAAATTAAAATAGTTTCATTCAAGTTAAATAAAATTTTTTATGAAAAAAGTATATTAATTTTGTATTTGACAATATATCTAACAACAAAATAAATAAGAGAATTATGTATACCTAAACATAAAGAATAAATACGTTAAATATTTGTAATTATTGTAATTTTTTAAAAAAAATTATATATTTAATTTCATATAATTATCTTTATATATGTGTCTATAAATGTTTAAAAGTATATTAATGTATCAATCATTAAAAGTATATTAATGTATCAATCAATCACACACGTAATATTTTTCGTAAAAAATAAATTTATATAAAATAAAAATAAAAAATTTTAAAATTGTATTTTAAATTTCAATGCGAAGCTAGTATAATACTATAATAGAATTATTATTTAATTTAAAATAACAAAGGAACGTAACAACATAAATCTAGGATGGAAACATATTCTTGAAAAATCAGCCGAAAATAAGATGAAGACCAACATAAAGATATGTCTTTTGGAAACGAAGACAAACAGAGCCCAGTTCTTTAAGCTTTTGGTTTAGCAAAAATGGAATTTGTTTTCTTTCGGGGTACGTCTCTTGTGAGACGGTATCATAAATCTTTATATGTGAGACGGATCAATCCTACCTATATTCACAATAAAAAGTAATACTCTTAGCATAAAAAGTAATACTTTTCATGGATGACCCAGATAAGTGATCCGTCTCACAAAATATGACTCGTGAGACCGTCTCACACAAGTTTTTGCCTTCTATCAGAGCTTATAGACAACAAAACGCTAACATGATTGACTCATAGTGGGAAAAAAGATCAAAAAGCGATTATTACAAATTTACAATAGAAGAGAGTGAATCATATGCATCACAACTAACTTTTTTGCCACGAGACTTTATTGCTGAGAAAAGCAGCTTCGAGACCAAAGTTTGTCAATCAGACAGAAAAAGGGACAAAATTTATTCGTAAAATTCACATCATCACAAGCACCAACGTGAAGATGGGCCAAAATTTTTATTCGTATTGAAGGTGATTCCATTGCACAAAAAGGTCACAGATTTACGAAGAGATACAGCCTCGTAGCCATTCTGGATCCGCACAAGTCCGATGGGGGAATGTGTGCAGGTGGAACTCCTCTGCCCTTCATCTGTGCACGGTTAGCAGCGAATAGAACACCGATGGTACTCTAAACCTTGTCCAAACACAAAATTTACAATGCCACAACCAGTAAAAACACTCAAGAAAACGTACGACACCAATGGAACCGATTTTACCAAGAAGATTTCGCACCATTTCCAACTTCAACCAAAAGATTGAAGCTGCCATTATTGAAAACTGGTGAAACGACACTCTCCACGAAGGTTCCTCCATCCAAAAACTTTGCTGGAACTCCATCAACAATCATGTCCCTAAACGTCCCTGATTTCGGATCATAAATGACTCAACTCTCCTCTTCTCTTAGAAACACGACTTCACCATCCCCCACATAGCACAAAGGCTTAACTAAATCCGGCCCACTATCACGATTTATACTGAATTTGGTCCAAGAATCTACCAGACCATACTCTTTCATAATCCAAACATCAATTCCATCGCCACCTATACTGTCAATCATACAAAGACACCCTCCAAGAACAAGAAGTTTGTAGAACACAAACATGTCTACATCAACGCTACTTGGAGCAGGAATTTCATCGAACGCCTCACGAACAAAGTCAAAAGCCGCAATGACCAATGCGTAACTGGATTCCCGACTACTGGCCAACCAATGAATGGCTCCATTCACAAAAGCACCAGAGGCCATTTCAGAGTCAGCATGATCATAAGGGGAACTATCAAGCCTTTTCCAAACACCACTTTTCACGGAATACACATCCACGAACGTATCATCACAATCTGGCTCATATTCATTATCAGTATCAAAACGTGAAAGTGTAACAATCTTGTAATCATTACTGGAACTATCATATCCAAATCCATGCATGCTAAACCTCCCTGGTTTGTACAAAGCCACGGGAGAATCTGGAACACGCACCTTCTGCAGAGTAATGGGATTCACCAAAATCTTGTCATCTTCTTCATTTAGTAAGAATACCAAGCCATTAGAAGAACCCACGATCTAGCCCAAGTATCTGGTAACCACTCGAGATTCCTTGAAAAGCCATCCACTTGGATCGTGGATATGGTATGAAGGGAGTGAGAAGGGGAGATGAGAATGAGATTCTTTGGTGGGTTTTGGAAATGAATTGCTGGCTCGAAAGTAGATCCTTCCATGGTTTTGACACGCACCTGCACTTGCCTACGGATTTCGCAGGAAGTCTGGAGAGGATTTCGATCAAGATTTCTTGGGGGAGCTGGGAAGTCATCGTATCAGTTGAGGGTTCAAGGATCGGAGAGAGTACTATTCCATATTTTAATATGATCATATCCTATGAACATAATGTCGATATATATTGATGATCAAAAAATTAATATTTTTTTTATAATTTTGGTATGTAAATATTCAAATTTACGTTATGATTATGTAAATTAAGTTTTGTTTTACTTTGATTATTTTTGATAGATTACTAGATGAAGATGTCTCAACATCATTTTACAGTTCGGTAAAAAAATGACTAAAACCAAATCATAACCTAAATTACATCACCAAAACCCAAATTTCAATATTGCAAGACCAAAATACAAAATAGGTAGATTTAGATGGTCATTTTAGCTATTTTCCATTTTTTAAATTCATCAATTACAAGCCATGTTATTTGACAAGTTTATTCATGTTTTCAAAAATATTTCTAATACAAACATTGTGTGAAGCTGAATATTTAGAGAGTGTTCGTGTATGCATTATGTACAACTTCACAAGGCAATGGCCAATGTGGATGATGCATACTCGGTCCACAGTTTTGTAATAAAATTTTACGATCCCGACCGAACTCATGAGCTTGCAGACAAGGTGTGATCGCAGCCAAGTACAGAAGATTCACTCATTTACATCAGAGAGTTGAATTATCCACAAAATAGAACTTGCCACTTTCGAACATCCATAATTCATACAGATATAACAACGATAAATATCCATTTCAATCCATCAAGATGTTACGGTCGATACGGATACATACATATATAAATGGCTCACACCATATACATACACAAATGGTTCGATACTCTATAAGGACACGATCTTGATGATGCGAAATATCAGTTATCGGATCAAGCAGCTGCCTCATCCAAATGTTTCTTTTCTTCAAGCTTGCTCGCATGTACCGTGAGCAATTCACGTTTCACGATCTGCTGCAATGAACAACATCTTCACTTCATCAAGAAACTTTGCTTGGTATTAAAAATAATTAAATTTTTCTTCCACTTTTGTATTTCGCATGTACATATGTATAAGGTGACTCAAACGCAGAATTGTTAAAGTCTCCAGGCACCAAATGATATGTGGAGAAAGAACAGCAAACGAACCTCTAGTAGTTTGTATTTGGTTTGATACCTCAAATAGCTTGAAACTCTACTTTCCTCTTGTTTTAAGCACTTTTCAACCTACATCACATATATGGTGAACAAAAATAAGACATCAACGAGTCGTCGCACAGTTTTCATATATCGAATCTTCCGATATATTATACATTAAATTCTCCACCACACTGATTGTATATCCTATAGAATGTAACATAAGATCCTCACTAACATCTTCAATAGCAAAACTATAGACTTGGGATCGACCTTAACCATGTAATTCTCATAGGACATAATCGAAATCCAGTCCAGGGCTTTTTTTGAATAGAATTCGGCCGTGGCATTAACCATTGCTTCTTCAAAGTCTTTTTCATTGTATTTCAATGAATCCGCACCTATCACCACATATATATCCAAAATTTCTTTGACAAAAGTTTGATCAATCTGTTCACCTTCACGCTCCCTGTTGATCTGAAAACACGTGGTCACCGCATCACCTCTATCATGAACTCAGACTTAAAATTAAACCAGTGTATCAAGACAGTTATATATGTGTGTGTTTTTAGTATAACAATTAACCATAGATTTAGAAATTCATCATTCTTCAGCAGTGATAAACTGGAAGAAAACTCACCAAAGATAGAATTGCGTCTGTAACTTTCCCATTGATTTCACCGCAAATCTACAGAATATATAGGAGAAATTATTATCAGATTTAATGAAACACGACAGCAGTAATGATTCGGCATTCAAAAATCAAGAAGATTATCACAGACCAGTTTATAGAAGGCCAAGTAACTGGTTTCTTGAAGTGATACTAATCCCGCCTTCGGTATATAGTATCTTTCAAGGTAAAAACAAAATCTCGAGAGCCATCGAGTCAAAATTTTAAAGTTAGTCCATTGTTTCAACAATTCTTTCAATAAATCTTGATTCTCCTTTCCCCTTAAAGATGGCAATACCTGGAAATCATGACGATTGGGAGAAAACTCAGCACCTTTTCAAGTTGGTTCGCATATATATTTATTAGCAAAAGACAAGCGAAATAATACTGTTTAAAGGGTCAAAGTAATGTTTTAAGAAACACTATAATCAGATTTGAAAAATTCGTTTCATTTTGGTTTTGAGGGCAACAAAATAAGCATGTACAACAGCAGAAATCTTTATCAGATATACTCAACTAAAATCCTATCAAACAGTTAGTTGGTTAAATGATAGTTGGTCGGTTAATAAGCTGTTAGATGATAGTTAGCTTACTAATTAGTTTAAAGGATATAAATTGTATTCAAGAATTGAATAAGTAAGTTTTGACAGAAGAGAAGAGACGACTCTCCATTTTATTTCCAATCCTTGAGTTCCTACGTAATATGGTATCAGAGCAGGAGCTTCCTCACACAATGATCTACCGATCAGAGATCTAAGCTTCAGACCGATTCTTCGCTCCATCGCTCCACACATCTTCAGAAACGTAATTCATGGCTTCCGGAAATTCATCGACTTCGTTGCGTTCCAATGGTCAATCCGCCATTGATGATCCGATGAGTCCCTACTATCTGCACCACTCAGATATTCCTGGTCTCACATTGGTCTCACAACCGCTCACCGGAGATAACTACTCGTCTTGGAGCAGGGCCATGAAGATTGCACTTTCAGTCAAAAATAAATTAGGATTTGTTGATGGCACAATCGCTAAACCTTCAGCGGCAGAGTTGAATTTACTCAATTACTGGACTAGAAGCAACAATATTGTCATCTCGTGGATCTTGAATTCAGTTTCCAAAGATGTTCTATTCTCAGACTCTGCTGCAGCCATTTGGGAAGATCTCAGAGAAAGATTCCAGCAACACAATGGGCCTCGTATATTTCAATTGAGGCGTGATTTGATAAACTTACGACAAGAACAAGACTCAGTCAGTGTCTATTTCACCAAGCTTAAAGCACTTTGGGAAGAATTGAATAACTTTCGACCAATGTGCTGTTGTGGTAGATGCAATTGTGAGGGAGTAAAAAGGATCGAAGCACATTTCCAGATGGACTACATCATGACCTTTCTCATGGGTCTAAAAGATTCGTTTGCTCAAGTTCGTACTCAAGTCCTATTGATGGATCCCATTCCTCCTATCAATCGAGTTTTCTCACTGGTCGTTCAAGAAGAACGCCAAAAGGACATGAGAGTTCAATCTACGGGTCTCAATCCAACAGGAGGCATGGCTTTCTCTGTCAAGACGGATCAGCACCAGCCACAATTCAAGGCAAGAGGGCCGCCAAAAACACACCGAGGCACGCATCGAGAACGCCCTTTTTGCACCAAGTGTAACATACATGGTCACACGGTGGATACTTGTTACAAGATACATGGCTACCCTCCAGGGTATAAGCAGCGCGGAAACTACTCAACTAAACCAAACGCTATTAGTGCGAATCAGATATCAGGGCCATATAATTCTACCGAGGAAGTTGATTCTTCATCAAATGTGTTTCAAAGCTTTAGCAAAGACCAGATGGCACAATTAAGGACAATTTTCACTCAACATTTATCATCCTTTGACAGTCCTCACAACTCGGCAAATGAATCCATTAGTACTCATGTCACAGGTACCTGTTTATCTACATTTGATTCTCACACTCTGAAAGCTACAGCATGTTGGGTTATTGATTCCGGCGCAACCAGACACATTTGTTCAAATGCATCTTTGTTTAAATCCATCACACCTATTAGCAGTTCGACAGTCATGCTGCCCGATCACACCACGATCACGGTTAATTTATGTGGTGAAGTTAGACTTGGAGATTCATTGATTCTTGAAGATGTTTTGTACATTCCAGCCTTCAAATTCAATCTATTGTCTGTGAGTTGCCTACTTGCCAACACCACCTCTGTGATCGGCTTTTGTCATGACTCATTTGTTATCCAGGAAACCATGACGAAGAAGACGATTGGCAAGGGTAGGAAAATCAACGAGCTATATGTTCTTGATTCAGTTTCAGAGTATAAGAAGGAGTCTATAAATCAGGTATCGGTGGATTTATGGCATTGTAGACTTGGCCATCCATCTGTTAGAGTAATGGAACTTTTGAAAGACCCTTTACAATACAGTACACTTCAACTGGGTAAATGTAAGTCATGTCTCATATGCCCGATAGCTAAACAACGAAGATTGCCATTTATCTCAAATCATAATGTGTCTGCTTGTCCATTTGATCTTATACATTGCGATGTTTGGGGACCGTGCCACATTTCCACGCAAAATCAGCAACGTTATTTTCTGACTTTAGTGGATGATTGTTCTCGATTTACATGGATATATCTACTTCACCACAAATCTGATGCACAGAGTATTGTTTCCAGATTTTGCACCATGATTGAAACTCAGTTCCTAACAAAGATCAAAGTGTTTCGCACTGACAATGCAAAAGAACTTGCTTTCACAGATTTATTCCTTCAAAAGGGCATTATACATCAGTTCTCCTGTGTTCAAACTCCGCAGCAGAACTCGGTGGTTGAACGAAAACACCAACACTTGCTCAATGTAGCAAGATCCTTACTTTTCCAGTCACGTGTACCAGCTAGGTTCTGGGGAGAGTGTGTATTGACTGCCACTTATCTAATCAATCGCGTACCTTCTCATTCAAACAACAGCAAGTCCCCGTATGAAATTCTGTACAAGAAAAGTTTTGATTACTCGCTCCTAAGGACATTTGGATGCCTCGCCTTTGCTTCCACACTGGCAAGTAATCGTGACAAACTGTCACCTAGAGCTCGTGCGTGTGTTTTCATAGGTTATCCCCCGGGCATTAAAGGTTACAAATTGCTTGACATCAGCAGCAGAGAAGTGTTTGTTTCCAGAGACGTGATTTTTCATGAAAGTACATTCCCTTTCATGTCGATTCATTCAGAGGTAGACATCGATCCATTCCCTCAAATTGTCCTACCTCTTCCATTCAACATGCAGAAAGCGGACACGGCCACTCCACATCAATCTCATTCATTACTTGAATCAAGTTCCAACTGTCCAACAGACACCACATCGTCAGCCATGATCCCTCATCGCACATCATCTAGAATCACACAAACCCCGTCATATCTTCGTGATTACCATTGCAATTTACTGCAATCCAAAGCACCACTACATTCCAGGCTTCTATACCCATTGACAGCATACATTTCCTATGACTCATTATCACCTTCATATCGAAACTTTGTACTCAATGTTTCATCTCAATATGAGCCACAATTTTTCCATCAAGCTGTCCATCTCCCTCAGTGGCGAAAAGCCATGAACGAGGAACTGGAAGCCATGGAAGCCAATCATACATGGTCAATTGTTCCCTTGCCAACAGGAAAACACTCCATCGGATGTAGGTGAGTGTACAAAATCAAATATGCATCGGATGGGTCCATTGATCGACACAAGGCTCGGCTTGTAGCCAAAGGATATACTCAACAAGAGGGTATCGATTTCTTTGAAACATTTTCGCCAGTAGCTAAATTAGCTACTGTCAAAGTATTGCTTGCTCTAGCAGCTAGCCACCATTGGCAACTTTCTCAACTCGACGTGAACAACGCCTTCCTTAATGGCGACTTATCGGAGGAAGTTTACATGGACATGCCCCAGGGGTATTCAAAACAGATCTCACGTGAGCATTCATCCACCAAGCTTGTCTGTAAACTGCACAAATCGATTTACGGACTTCGTCAGGCGTCTCGACAGTGGTACACCAAGTTTTCTCAAGCATTAATTCAGTCAGGATTCAACCAATCTCAATCTGATCACACCTTATTCACAAAAGGTTCAGGATCTTCTTTCATTGCTCTACTCGTCTATGTAGACGATATCATCATTGCAGGCCCTTCTTCTCATCTTATTCAAACATTAAAGGCATCTCTCCAAGGTCTCTTTAAACTCAAAGATTTGGGTTCACTTAAATACTTTCTTGGGCTTGAGATTGCAAGATCTAAGCAGGGGATTTGTCTCTCTCAACGACTTTACACTTTAAAACTTTTAGAGGACACTGGATTATTGGCCAGTAAGCCTGTTATAACTCCCATGGAACCTCGTCTGCACTTAAACAATCATGATGGCGAGCCACTTGAAGATATCTCCCAGCGACTCATTGGTCGCCTTCTATATCTCACTTTATCACGCCCCGACATTGTTTTTGCAGTCCACAAACTCAGTCAGTTTGTGTCTAAGCCTCGGACAACACATATGCAGGCAGTAAACCATCTTTTACGCTATCTCAAATTGGTTCCTGGTCAAGGAATATTTTTTCCTGCATCGTCTACCACCCAACTTCGGGCCTTCTCTGATGCTGATTGGGCAGCTTGCACAGACACAAGGAAGTCAGTCACAGGCTTCTGTGTATTCCTTGGTGATGCCTTGATCTCCTGGAAAGCAAAGAAGCAAGCCACTATCTCCCGTTCATCCACTGAAGCAGAGTATCGGGCATTGGCTAGCACTACAAGCGAAGTCATGTGGCTCATACAACTACTTCAAGACTTTAATATTTCAACTCCTATACCAGCTATTGTGTTCTGTGACAACCAATCCGCAATACATATCGCCAACAATCCAGTATTTCATGAGCGGACAAAACACATCGAGATCGATTGTCATTTTATTCGGAGAAAAATAGCAGATGGTTCAATCAAACTAATCCCTATTAGTTCCAACTTACAACTTGCGGACATGTTTACCAAACCTTTACCATCCACTACCTTGACAACATTATTATCCAAGATGTCTATAAAAAATGTTTATAGTACATCTTGAGGGGGGATATCAGATATACTCAACTAAAATCCTACAGTTAGTTGGTTAAATAATGGTTGGTCGGTTAATAAGCTGTTAGATGATAGTTAGCTTACTAATTAGTCTAAAGGATATAAATTGTATTCAAGAATTGGATAAATGAGTTTTACAGAAGAAATGAGATAACTCTCCATTTATTTTCAATCCTTGAGTTCCTACGTAATAATCTTCTAACCTTGGAAGAGATGTAGTCGTGAAACGTTTTTCCATATTGATCGTACATTTTCCGAGTGTCAGAACCAAGTGGATTAGGATAACATACCTCATAAACACACCTGGTTCATGATGTAAGGAAGCACTATTTTCACAAAAATTTAACCACAATATTCACAAATAACCGGTGCAGTATCCTTCATTTCATCAATCTTAGGATGATCAAACTCATTTCAGTGCACAAATATTCAGTTTTGAATCACTTGAACATTACAACCCACATCCGGCAAATCACAATATCGACCTATGCAGAGATAAATTCCTTGTCTTGAAATGGTAACGTAGGAACCACAGATTTTCAATAAAGTTTCAAGCTTGATTCAAACATACAGATAAATCAATAGAGATAAATTTCATGTCTGGAAATGATTTCATAACACGACTTCAGAGTAACGAAGTACTAAGACGAGGATACGTGTAAAACCGCATGTACTCATCTGAAGTGAATATCTGAGAAATGCCTGGTCCTTCATGTTCAAGATGGTGGATAAGCTTGTCGATGCCTTCCTGCAAAATAGGCCACGCCTCCTCAAAAGTCCGAGCATTTTTCACGGCGCCGGAGGCACTGTCAGACATCTTCAGGGCGGAGATGGTGGAGATGAGAATTGTCAAGTGAGAGGAGAGAAATCATTGACCGAACGACTTGCAACAATTTCTCGGGCGTCTACAGATATTAGCTAAAAAAACGGTCTACAGATATTGATTAGTTGACTAAGTCTAAAGTCAACATCAGACAAATTATTGAAAAAAAAAAAGGAAAACATTAAAATATATGGGAATCTGCTGTAAAAATGGATTGAGATGCTCGAGTGATCCATCCCGTCCTAACTAATTTGGCAGGCTTGGTTCGAGAAATTCCCAACCCACCCAAATAGCAGCCGGCTCGCCCATCAAGTGATGGGTTGCGAGTCAACCGTGCGGTCCCAACTCATCAAATATAAATAAAAATTGATAAGTTCGTCTTCTCACCAAATATGCAACTAGGTTGACAAATTTTCAATTGATCAAATGATTTTGACATATTCGAGTCGATCCGTCCCATTGGTTTATTTTAACAATTATAATTATAAAGCAGAAACAACTTTGCTGACAATTACATATTTTTTTATTTTGTCAGAAGACTCCTACAACTATTTTGTTGAATATATTTTCGTTTCAAAGTGTACTCCCGTTAAAAAATGCGGACTTAGCGACGATTTGTTCTAGATGGTCACAAAATGTAAAGGTGACTAATTAAATGTCAGTGTTTTCTTGTAGTGGATCCGCAATATTTCCATCTCCCCGTATAACATCACACATTTGTTTTGTAATAAAATTTATATCTAAATTTTAATTATCCTAAATTAAATCGAACCATCTTAAACTTATATCAATACATATCATTAAATTAAATTGATCAAAACTACAAGTGTACTGATCAACCTACGATGTTA
Organism: Primulina huaijiensis; assembly: GCF_012295235.1. Lineage (NCBI taxonomy): Eukaryota > Viridiplantae > Streptophyta > Magnoliopsida > Lamiales > Gesneriaceae > Primulina > Primulina huaijiensis. The sequence goes on from NC_133314.1 coordinate 21,316,846, forward strand.
CAAGATTTCTTGAACAGACAAATCGAGCTGCTCAACTATTTCGATATGATAGAGTTTATTCATCAGCATAACTTGAACCAAGCCGTTTTAGCAGAACAAATCAACTTGAAGATCATTCTGTTAACATTCTATGAAGACAAACAGACTATCTTCAAGTTTATAATAAAATTGTCAGCAAGGACAAAAGATATGAGATTTATTAGTCATCACTTGCAGCTAGTGTCCGAGAAATTTGAATTGACCATTATTATATCCGACAACAAGATAAGGATACGTGACAATATCTGCACAATTATCGGCTACCCATTACATTTGTAAGTACCATGTATATTTATTAACGTTGAGACCAACATCTAAAAATAAGGAATGCAACAAGACTGAAGACCTCTCTTGGAACTGCTACTGTTTTATTAATCTTCATCAATCATTAAAATCACACAACCTTTCTCAAAAGATTCATCTTTAATTTGTTCTTGCACACGCACTAAGTTTTTCATCAGATCGATTAAATATCAATATTGTGCACTTCGTATTCTCACTTATCTTTTATACACGAGCGTTGTTGTATTGTGATAATCAATCATAAATGTCAAAAGTCTGTTTCTGAACAGATCAAGTTGAAGTAAAGAGTGTTAAGAATTTTAGCTCATTAGGGTTATTGAACCGAGCTGAAGTGAGTTTGCACAAGTTATTGTACCGATCAAATCTTCTAGTAAAATTCTTCTCGAAATAGAAAAAGGAGAGACATAGTAGCTTAGCATTCGAACTTCCATAAACAAATTCTTGAGATTGTTATATGTGTTGATAAGTCCACTCACATAAAGTGAGCTGTTGCATTTATATATATTATACTCACTATGTAATTTGAGTTGTTTCCGAACTTAGAAATTGATTTTAGTAGCTTAAATTACTAAGTCTGATTAGAATATTGACATGAACTGTTAGCACAGTTTAAATTTAACATTATTTGACATATTTTGTATAACAATTCATTGACACCCCTCTAAATTGTTATTTTCATGTTATCCTCAAGTTTTAACACAAATATATCATTTTTAAATCGAAGTGTTTTGCTTACGTCAATTTTCATCGAGAGTGTTGTTATGACACTACAGACATCAACGTCAGGGTCGAAAAAAATGACTAAAAATAAATTACTAGACTAATTCTAACAATAATTATAGATGCTAACTTATGATAACACCACATAAAAAAAATTATAATAACTTATACAAAAAATTAAATATTAGACTGCAGAAATTATTACATTATATTATTAACTCACACGAAAACGTGCTTCTAGCTAATCAGATAAAAATACCATGCATTATATGTATGTTTAGAAAAAAAGAGAACACAAATCAACTTCTCAAAGCATATCCAACTATCTCATATCTCAAAAACACAAGACTTGAACCTCTCCATTTTCTCCTTTTCTAGCCCCATCCACACATTAATTCCTATCCCGTTTTCATCAGATAAAAGAAGAACAAACTCATCATTCCCACTCACAATCGGACCACCATGTCGAGGCTTTCCAAATCCAAAATCAAGCTCTTTAAATGGCAGTTTCCACCAAGCTGACACATAGAAACTTCCATCACAAGTTGCTGGAATTCCTTTGTGAACTTCCAGCCAATCTATAGCTGATCTTATATACTTATCTGTCACTCTTTCCCTCCCTTTTTTCACGGTTTCTACCCCAAAAGATAAAGGTTTTTCGATCAAATCCCGAGCTTTTGCAGTTGCAAATGCTGTAATTACAGCGTTTCCTGCGAACGAATCCGGTAGAGGTGGTGTCGTTTCATTCCTTATGTCCACAGCAAAGAGAACTGTTGAATCTTGATCATGGTTTTTCTCATCAAATACTGCCTTTGTTCTTGCCCTCCAAATATGTGCGGCAATGGCTTCAAAGGTTGAGCACTTCAAAATGGCTTTTTGTTTCAATAGTTTCAGCGTTTCAAAACTGAAAGAGAAGAGTTTGTGTGCATACTTTTCGGAGAAAATCAGTGGAGAAGGTGATGTTCTTTTCTGTGAGGTGAAAGATGATGCGAGGGATGCTGTCTTAGCAAGTTCTACGTATTCTTTATGTGGATAATGAATTTGGGGTGGATTTCTTGCTCTGATGCAAGTTCTGTCATTTTTGATGGGTTGAGATTTTAGGCCTTCTCCTCTGCATACTGAAGCAAGATTATCAAGCATTTCACTTGCTGATTTCCCGTCGAGAATAGCATGGTTTGACATGAATCCTATTGAAAATCCACCACATTTAAATTTTGTAACCTGAAAAAACATCAGAGAATATGGAATTTCAAAGGAAGAATGTTCATTGATCACTCCAATCTTCTATCTGACACTTATGGTTGAGACCAATAACAAACCCCACTCTCCCTGTGTGATTACCTGTGTAAGACACTCATAGAGACATGATGCTTGGATCAATATTATTTACAACTTTTTGTGTAACAAATACTTGATCCTACACGTTTTATCTCATGTTAAAAGAGCATGCGTTCACATACAAACGCACAAAATGTGACAGAAGGTCCTGTGATATTACCTGGATAGTGAAAACAGCAGTTTCTGCTAGGCTTTTATACAGCCCGGGACGGTGAATCAGATTACTGAAAGTGGGATTCGGGTAAGAAAGATTTCCAAGATCCTTGATTGAAAATCTTGATTTTGCATTCACAAAAATGACTCCAGCATTATTGCAAATAAGTTCCATTCTCTTAGTGTCATCATTGAAGTTTAGTCTTCCAGCCATGAAATAATAAGGCCTCAAAAGCACTTCACTCACCGCTTTTTTCACCTTATCCGCGACGTCAGTTGTATCTGATAAAGTCATATTTGAAGGAACTTCGTAGAAAAAGACTGTTTCGACCGGAAAAGTTAGTGCTTGATCTATGTTGGATAAAAACATGGTTTCTACAGGTGTAGGATTGCTAGGAGAGAACAGTAAAGTCTGTTCCTCTTTCCTTAAATCTTGTAATGTTAAAGAGAGAGTGTGGGAAACCATGACGAAAATGCTTCGATCTTACTGCCTTTTTCAACATATTGTGCACGTATTTATATGTGGAAGGTGCAATATCATCAATTTCTTATACTATTTAGTCTGTGACAATTGGTGAGAAAAGTGTGAGTAAGGTTTTAGCGGTGCAGTGTTGAACTTGATCGGTTAAATGGGATATTTTATAGTTGAAAATTGTGTACACTTACAGTTCATGGATCTGAAATATAGGCATGAAATTATCATTTCTTGATTTCAATTGGATTCTATAAGTTTTTGCAAGTTTTTTAGGAATTTCTTGGGGCTAAAAACTTGGAGTTCACTTCCAATTCGAAACGACAGTATGACTTGGGAGTGTTTCAATCTTTAAAGGTCCAAGAAATTATATTATGCACGCCTAATATCTTGTTCTTGCATAGAGATGCTAACTCAATGGCTAGAAAATTCAAAGATTTCTTATATAACTGAAAGCGACTATTCTGTTTGTTCTAATTTTTACCAACTCTTTTTCCTCTCATTTTTTGTTAGTAAATAACTGAGGCATCTTCTAGAAAAAGATTTAGACAAAACAAAAAACAGATATAATTCAATTGAATGCATCATAAATAAAACCAAGTATTCTTATATAACGATAGACTACTTGATACACAGTAGAATCTGTGGAAACATATCCATCTATGATACAAAAAATTTCAACAAAAGTTATATGTATCAGAATATACTCATGATCATCTAGTACTCATTCCTTGTGACAGAGTACAGAAACTAACTTCAAATAACAAGGAAAACTAGAACTTGCTAGTTGCTATACATATTATCTACCTCCTTGCATTCATCAAAACTAATTTCAGAATTATCATTATGATCCATTAAATCGCTATCGTCTTCTTTGTCAGGACTTATCTCACCATCATCATCTGTTGTACCAAGATATTTTGCTCTGACTTTGATACGCTTACCTTTAATATATCGGTATTCCCATTTTGGTGGCGGATATTTTCTATTTAATTTTTGGTACTTGTCCAACATGTCAAGCTTTTTGAATACATCCCCGACCATGTTAACGACTGGCATAGTGGGTCGAACGCCGAGCTCTTCCATGTCAGCAAATATCTAAATTTGAAAAGAAGAATCTTTTGAGCAGCAAATCTAGACATATGTCTGATTCCTTGAAAACTCAATACTTTATGAAGACGTAAATAATATACAATTACAATGCATTTGATGCAAATTAGCCAAATTCAACCTCATCTATGTAATCGAGATGGAAATATAATGCATTTTTAAGAGAGTAGGGTTCATATTTAATTCTTTCACGAAAACAGTATAAATTTTAAATTTTTTTGGGATAGTTAGGAATTGCCGAATAGGAGGTACCTCAAACATCTTATCATGCATGTCTCTATGATAATAGATTGAGATCATCCTTTGAAAGAAGATACGGGGCATGCTTTCCAAGTTTTCAGAAAATAGTGTCCCCCAGAGAGCTTCAGCTTCATCAAGTCGTTCATCCTCTGCCAAAGCATTCAGCAAAGCGTAATAGCTTCCCATTGTTCGCCCTTGACCTTTGCTTAACATCCATTTTGTTACCTGTGCTCCAATGTGCAGTAAGATCAAATTATGTCAAGCAACTAATAGAGAGACACTAAACTGTGTATTTATATACATGAATTATTCTCAGAGAGACACTAAAATGTGTATTTATATACCTGAATTATTCTCTTCCACTCCTTTTCATTTTCAAGGCTTTTCAAAGCTTTCTTCACTGTAATCAGGGGGAATTCTAAATCCCATGCAATAAAGGAATCAAGAGCACCATACACCTCCTCTTTGACATTTGATAATCCCTTAATCTACAATGATCCAATGGAAACAATCACTTTTTTTTGTTCGAAGTGCTGGCTGGCAAGAAAAAATGAACAACTTACAATGTCACGAGAAAATCAAACATACTTGTTGCCAAGCATTATATCTTACAACGGAGGAAAACTTACACACTCAATAAGCTTCAGGGACTTTGAAATGGTCCCTATTCTCTTTTTGGTTTTCCAGACACGGGGATACCTTGGTCGAGGACCCTTAGCACCGCATTGCTGAAAAATTTATCAGTAATGTGAGACATCTGTCAATACACGGGATTGTAGAGAGACTACTTGTTCATCATATATATACACACTAATTCAAGGATATGTATCAGACCTAAAGGAATTCAATCAACATTCTTTTTTGTAGAAAAACAGGCAAATCTTCATATTCTTGCTAGAAGCCCTACAAACATGCTTTTTAGTTCCAAATTCAACACAAGCTAAACCAAATATTTCCTCAAAACCATTTCCCTGCCACAAACTGAAACTCGCCAAATTTTGGCTCTGTCCAGTTGATTATTTTATACGTTACAGTGATGGTAGGTCTTATTTTCATCCTAGTGAGAAATTTTCCTATTTATATACGGGGAATTTGAAAATCACACAAACACCGAGTGCATTTTCCACTTAATCAGAGTATCCAATAAACTTGACTTAAGGTCGTTAAACAGCACACGTCCACTTAAATTTCTTGACCTTCCGACTGATTTCGTGGGATAAGAGTGCACAAAAAAAGAATACCAGAAAACATATAAGTAACATACCACACTAAGTAAACTAATGCAGTGTCGGAGCAATGAAACATTCAGACATGTTTGACTTTCAACAAAATAATACTAATAATGCAGAGTACTGGAGAAGTGGGCGCTCACAGTTTTTGCAGAAACTGAAAACATGTCCTCGTTGATGGGAAAGCTTACCACAAGATTTCTGCAGCTGTTCTTCGAAAACTGAACAGGTTCCAATCCTGTACCGAAAATTCCCAGAGAATGCCTCAAGCCGAGCATCCTGAAACAAAAGCAAGATAGGAATGAGTGATTAGAGAAGATGGAAGTTAAATTTAGTGAATAGATATTTTCCATGGTAACCCAAAATAAGTTCATTTCCCAAAAACCCAATTTGACAACAAACTAAGAAAGATTCTCCACATATCGACTGATCTGTTAAAAAAGAAAATTCCACCGGGTAACAATTTGACAACTTTCAGCTGTCCCAAAACATCATCCCCAATAAACAGAACTCACGATGTAAATTTACAGCCTCAGATAAAACAAAATTCATACACGAACAATCAACCCACACTTCGGCAAAGAAGAGAGATAGCAACGGTTCCAGAAATCCAGAACGCAGCAGTTTTGAACAATTGTTGGCGAAAACCGACGTCGTAGCAGAGCAGACCCGTCGGGCTGCAAAATTTTCCAGACATTGGACTACAGTCAAAGCCCTAAGCCCAATAATGGAGCCCAATTATTTTCAAATGAAGCAGCAAAAGGAAGCCGATGTTATTGGACTTGAACCCAATGAAAATGGTTTGACCAAATAATAGTTAGTATTTAATTATTATGATAAAATCTAGAAATTCATGATGTCAATATATAATAAATTTTATGTAAAAAAAATAACAATTTTTCTAAATGTATTCCAACTAGATATTTTTTAAAGAATGATTTGATCATGATATTGTAGTTTCATTTAAATAAATATTTTATTTGTAAGAAATGTTTTGAAATATATTTTTGAAATTTTTTTATATTTAAAATTGTGAAAAAAACTTTTTAGATTGAATCTAATAAAGCTTTATCTATCTTTTTATGTTATATTTGGGAAATGAATGCTTTGAGAAATGAATGCAGTATGCAAGAATTCATCAATTATTTCCTTTCTAGTTCTGAGAGGATCGTTTGGATTACCGATGACTAGCTCGAGTTGTTGATTCTTATTCTATCGGAGACTTGGTCCAAATAGATTTGGAAGACGATTATGTATTGGGCTGAAAGTCAAACGAACAGCCCATGGGTCTGGCCCATTTTTATTAGACGTGGGAGACAAATAAATTTTGAGAAAAGGAAGGGTGGAATTGGAAAGAAGATTAATGGGTCAGGCACTCCGTCGAGCAACTGGAAGGATCGGCAGGTCCAGAGTTGATACGACGCCGCCTCCTTCATCTCTGAGCAAGCCCGTTGAACGCCGGCCACCAGCTGCTCCCATCAACCAGGAACCCTTAAATTCTGGCGTCACTTCTGACTCTGGTAATTTAATTGAGTAGCTAATTTACTGAAAATGTTCTGAAATTTATATTCGTAAAAGCTTTCTAGTGATTTGGTTGTTTTAATGAATTTTCTATTTCCAAATATGGATATGTTCAGGAGGTGCATCGAGAGTGAATAGCGACAATGTACTTGAAGATCGTGATCCACAATACGATGTTATGCTTAATCAAATGGTGGGAAGAATTCGACCCAAGCCTGGAGGGAAGCTTGAGATGGGGGAGGTGAGGTTCTAGAACTCAGTACTCAACCATTTGCTGGTTTATTTGTTGTATGCATTTAGAAATACTCCTGATAGTTTTTGTATTCTGTTCATCGATAGTTCTTTTAGTACTTCTTGAAAGATGGGAATTTGATTCTATTGATCGCATAATTTATTCTCACCTAGTTGAGCACGCCAATTGAATAGAAGTTTAGATTTTTTCAAGATTTTCTTAAAGATGCAAACTTTGCAATCCCAAAGTCATTCTTTCCCATTTAAGTTACTTCTTTTTTCCTACGAGTCATTTGTTGGAACTCATGTGGTAGGATTGCGTGAAGAAAACGTTGCTTTTCTTGTTTCATAGGATTGAGACATTTGTTGGAACTCATGTGGTAGGATTGCGTGAAGAAAACGTTGCTTTTCTTGTTTCATAGGATTGAGATTCGTTTTAATTTCTCTTATGTAACATGTTGACACTTGACACTTTAGAAGTCACTACTTCATGTTGTACCTCGTTCTTTTTTATTCTGTGTCTTTTGCGACTATCATGTTGGAAAATGCGTGGAAAAGTGATGAGGTTGTTGTTGGAACCATTTGATTGGCTTTTTTCCCGATTTAGATGATTAATTAAGAAGGTCAATGTTACGTCCTAGATTCGACGACCGTCCCTATCGTATCAAGACGAGTCTTTCCAGCGTGTTTTTTTTCGGGAGCTCATCAAATAAGAATTCCAAAGATAAACGTGATTGACTTGGGACAATTCGGGGATGGGTGATCCCTGAGAAGTTTCCTAAAGTATGTGCGAGTGAGGGCATTAACATATTGGAAAGACTCGTCTTGGTATAGTGAGGACAGTCATCGGATTTGGGGTGTTACTGTCAATCTCCGAATACTCCCCATGGTACTGAGGTTTTATGATATGGAAGAATCTGCCATTTTGATCGGTACATAGATAAGTTCACTAGCTTCATTTTTGTTGAAGTTTCATTTATATTGTCCAATGATGCTTGCATGCAATGTCCAAAGCATCTTTTCCTGAGCTCAGCCTGTGACAATCGATGCATTTATCAAATTCTAAGTGGGATTTTTCATTTGCCTGAGAAACATTCCTATGTACCCAAATTTCCATAGGGACAAAGCTACGTGAAACCTTGATCAACAGCTCATTTTGTTTGTTGACAAGAACTCAAGAGCTTGTCTAGGATAGAGAACGTGCAGAAGTTTATTTGTAGTGGTCTTGCGAATAATTTGTGGAAATGACCCTAGAATTATCCAGCAGCAGTTCCTGTTACCAATGGCGTTTAGTGATTTTTCCTAATGGCTCGTTCTGTACCATTCTAGGAACAATTGTTAATGCATAATATAATATTGTATATATTGCTCCTGTGCAGAATAGAAAGAATGGCGCTGCGTAAGACATTTAGCATGCAAATATTTTCCATTGAAATATTTTAGTCCGTTTAATTGTTAGTGACATTGTGATGCCTTTACTTCATCTCCTTTCTTTTGTCGTTATAGAGGAAATAAGGATTTTGCACTTTGTGTTCGATCTATCAACCAAATTCACAATACTGCAATTTTTAGTGCAAGAAGTATAATTTTTCGGATTTGTGATGTATTGAGACCGATTAAACCCCTTTAGTTTCCACTGAACATCACCTTACCCACACAATCTCTAGTTTCAACTGACTATATCACAAGAAACAACACTGACACTAGCACTGGCATGGTATTTGGATTTTATTAGGATTCAAAGGCGGAGTCACTTGTCCTAATATTTTTTCCAATTAAATCCATTTAATTAAGGGCAAGCCTGATTACAACACACCTTGATTCAAGTTACTCAAATACCGGTTTTTCTTTCACAGGCCTCTGTGGTGGAGAAATACAAAAGGCCTTTGCCAAAATTAAGGAATACTACCCAAGATTCCAGCCGATATGAGGAGAGGCCTGTTTCTCCTGGAACCCTGAATGTATCACAGCTAAGGCAAATCATCCTGCTGTATGAAGGCAAGGCCGAGGACCATGATGGCCCGATGGATATCGCTCAGATTGCTGGTCGTTTTCGTGTTGATGTTACACAGGTTCAAAAGATTGTCCAGTTTGTTGCCTCGTTTCCCGAGGTCAAAAATAAAACCAAAAATGACCAAGAATGAACTACCCCTATTCATCTGTGTCTATATTTGCGTTTTCTTAGCGACTTTGTACGAGGAATAGATTTTGTAGAAATGAGAAAGTGTTGGCTATATACAAAGTGGACATGGTTAGTGAAATTTTGTTATATTTTGGTAAATAGTCATATTTTGGTAAATAGTCTTAAACTAGCATGTTGCACTGTACAGTGATGCTGATGCATTGCTGCCCACTTATACATTCAAAGGAAAGAAATTACTTAAAATTGGAGACGAGAATTAAAAATAAAATAAAAACTGCCCGACCCCAAAACGAAGGCTAGAAAAAGGAATCTAACTCAACCATCTGTTGGGCATGTTGTTAGTAAATCACTTGAGATTATAATTTTTTGTTTTTTTTTTATGATTTTGATATTATATTTTTCAATATAAAGATAAATACTTTCTATGAGACACAAGGAATTATAATAAAATCAACTTGAAAATGTGATAGCTCAATTAATTTTCAAATACTTTTATATAAAATGTGACCGATAGATGAGTTCAAATCATAAATTTTGATTCTGATAACGGATTAGAATTAGTGTTTAGTCTTATGAAACAATATGCATGTATCAACAGAATATTAAATCTTCAATCTCATATGGTGAAGAGAGCTTAAACTTATGGATCCAAAGATTTGTGAATCGTCTACAATTTTACGTGATGGATCATCTATCCGATCTGATTAATAAAAAAATATCATTTTTATGTCAAAAATATTACTTTTCACTCTAGGTATAGATCGAATCGACCCGTGTATCCGTAAGATCATATCACAGAAAAACTACCATAAAACAAATCAACTAATCAATTATATATATTTCTCAGACAGTGTTCTCATTTTTTAAACTATAAATATAAATATTATCTGTATGTAGATAAAATCTTCACAGGAGGCGACATAAATTCACAAAGCAAGATTTATAACTATTGCTTTATTATCAGTCCCAATCCCTATAATATATACGTATATATTCGTGCATGTACCATTAGCAGCCAATGCGGGCCATATATTCAAATTTGATATTGACATACATAAAATATCTTGTTCCAAAATATCTTGAAGTTTAAAATTTCAAGTTCCATCGACAGCTAATTAACTAATCGATCAATGACGACTTAAAGGCAGTTGTCTTTCATTTAAACGAATAAATTAACATTTACGTTTTATGTGTATTCAAAAGTACATCGAGTCTTAGTCGTTTTACCAATTTTATTTCTGAATCGATCGAAGAAATACCCAAAATATCTCTTAATACATTCATGGAACACACAAAGAATCAAAATTCGGCTTTTCCTAAGGGGTTGTTCATGTTCACATGCGCTTGTACAAATGTTGTTCTGGGCCATTTCCTCTATATCTCTTTTACTCAACATAACAGCGAAGCATGTTGGATAAAGTGTGCAGGGTTTTGATTAGAAAATACATATTATTGTGGGTATGCTACGATATTTTTTGTCATCTCTTTGTGTCAAGGAGTCTCTGACTCATATAGAGAGGTTTACCAATATCGGTAAACTACAATCTTATATGTGAATAATCATGCGTTGTTGGTTGTCTATTAAGTTAAGCCCAAAATAAAGTGATCAACTAAGGTTTCGGGTTATTGGACTTTAATGTATCTAATAGGTTGTGAGCCTTTAATGTGTAGAGACATAAGTGTACTTTTTGTTTTTATGATGAGTTAAAATAGAAATATCAGAAGATAATGATAGACATTATCTATACGTAAGTCATGGTCCCCTGATCACACTACACCACGTTCTTTATTCTCTTCTCCATTAAAAAAATAGTTCAAAAGAGAAAACTAAATGATTCTCTCAAGGAAAGCGGACATAAATTTGAAAGATCAAGACACGTTCTAAAGAATTTATGATTATGACTTCAAGTGCGCTTCTGTTTAAGATTTCAGCCAAATTCTTAATAATTTAACAAGATAAATTATATAGATTATTAGTTTCCCCAACATATTTTTCCCATTTGGATGAATTAATTAATATAAACTCTATATATCATATAAAGTAAGAAGCTTGAATGTAAATATTGGGTAGATGACGTGGCATCTCGTGGTGAAAAATATTATTTAGCTGATGCCAACTCAACACACACACACACACACACACACACACACACACACACACACATATATATATATATATATACATATCAGTTCTATGCATGCATTTTGCGACAATTTGGGACTTTTGTTGGAAGTTGGGGAAACCAATGGGATCGAGAGAGCAACAGTTCCTATTTAATAGAAAATATTTTTATAATAGTTAACGAAATTGAATTTGTCCTTTAGATTACAGTATTTTCGGTACATTCTATATCTTTTGTCATTGACGGTAAATTCGTAGCAGCTACCCTTAAAATTCTCATGTTTGACATAAATTATTTTTTTTTTAAAAAAAAAAAAGCGATATACACACACATTAATGTGTTTGAGTGTGTGCTATATTTCAAAGAATCATATACTACTATTTTATTTACCGAATTATGTTTTAATAATTTTGTGATAAAAAAAAGTTCCAGCTATTCAGTGGTGGGCATATGAGCCCACATCTGATGTAAGTCTTTTTATTAAGGTTGTGTTTAGATTGAATAATTTGATTTGAATCGAGAGATTTGAAGAACATATTTGAAATTATAATGATTTTGGATTTAGTTCAAATTCATCGGAATTATCATTAGATCTATATAAATTAACAAACGAGATGGATTTCAAACCATCGAAAGGATTTGAAATATATGACTCCAAATCTCTCGATCCAAATACACTCTGAAATTCTCCACAAATTTATTTTCATGTACCATATATCACAAATGTTTGCATGGATAATATTTTAGAAGATAGATAAGACCCACCCACCACTCATGCCAGACCCTAAAATCATAAAATGATGCAATTTATAATTAAAATGGTTTTCATGTTTATATAGCTTACGCATAGTTAATCCTGGGAAATGTACATTCTTTTTCTTTATAATTCTCATAATTATATCCAACATAGAATCAAGTTTTAATAGTGAGCATTAAAGATATATATATATATATATATCTTTAATGGACTAAAAGCAATTTTTCTTTAATGAGATTAATTTTTTTACAAATATATTATTTGGTTAAAAGAGTAGGTTAACGGTCTCACATATCTATATTCGTGAGACGAGTCGGCTCAGTCTATATATATAGTGAAAAATACTTTTGACATAAAAAATAATTTTTCACTCAAATGAACGTATATTGCACAATATTTTTTCGTAATATAACTAACAAAAAATAATACTTTTAATTTACATTCAAAAATAATTTCTTTCGATATAAAATAATATTTTTATAGATTGATCGTATCGAAAATCCTTTCATAAAATTGGATTGTGAGACGGTCTCACAAGAGTTGTGTGATTACAAAAGTTGCTTTAAAAAATGTTCTTCAGAAGCAATAATTTTTGGTTTTAGGCTTCTGCTTTCAAAAGCTGTTTTTAAAAAACATTTAGAAAGTGTTCTTTAGAAGCTAAAAATTTTGGCTTTTGGCCTTCTGCTTCCACATCTATTCAAACATAAAAACAAAAATATTTTCGAACATTTATCCTAATATCAAAACCACTTATGCTTTTTTTTTTTTAATTAAAAAACTTTAAAAAAATTGGACTTATTTAAGTATTATTTTAAGATACAGATTTTGTATCCAAACTCGGAAATCTGGATTTGAAAGGGAATTTCCCCATGAAGATATATATATGGTTGCATCTTTGATAACTTTGAATATGATACAAGATGAATATATTGTGAATATACAATTATTGTTTCGACAATGTTCGACCTTTAAAAAAGTAAATGGTATCGGATATGATCATTGACTATATCCTTGTGGTGTTTGGTATTTTAGGGGCGATATTATAGTTTTTCTGAATCTAAACGTTTGACATATGATACAATCTCAGAAGATTTTTTTGTGTATATATATCCGCAACACAGCGGTACAGGATCTAATTAGATAACCTGCAGCTATCCTTTCGAAGGCATCAACAACCCTAACATTTGACCGTATCTATCACTATACAAACAAAGCTACATAGCATTATCAAATGCGTGCGTATTCTTCATTTACACCTCAACTATTCCAATGGATTACGCAACTATTCTATATGTATATATATGTGGTCCAAATCCCCGCATATGATTAATATTAATGTTGATAGTGTTAATGTGATAAAATATATGTAATAACACCAACTGTTATGGTGGTAGTTACTTTATTGTAATTTGAATTCGATTTTTTAATCATGTAACAGCTCGAACACCGTGTATATACAACCCGAATATTAATTTCATAAAATTCACGAGCTTAATTAATCTATACGCGAACAGAATTAGATATTGTGTGTTATATATTATTATAATTTGATGGGATGCGGTGGGTCCAAAACCAAAATCTTTGTCTTGACAAGAACAATGTTGGGCATTGGTCGGGTCAGGCCCGGTAATAGGACCATTGCTTCACGAGGCACTCTAGAAAAAATGTTCTATTATTTGGGAAATTTGCATCCGATGAACCCTACAATACCTGCCATCACACTTCACATTTTTGGGATAAAATCAAAAGCCAACAATCTTTCTCGCAAACCCATATGTTTCGCCCGATTTTCTAACCTTGTTCCGAACTTTTCTTGATATTTTTGTACGTACGTGTCCCTTGAATTTCGTCGAACTTCTTAAAACATATCTAATCGAAAAACTTATTGTCATCCAATCCATGAACATCAATCACCTTGTAAAACAACTGATTTTTTTTATTTTTTTATTTTTATTTTTTGCTGTCGATAGATTATATGTAACTTATTTAAATCTACACTAAACCAATGGATCGATCTATCCATATAATGATCAAAATTCACCATGAAAAACGGCAATCCATTTTCTTTGGCCCTACCAATCTACCAATTCTTGAACTTGTACGTATTTTCCAAATCAATCTGTTGTCTGAAACGAGCTATCTGGCTACGACATCATGTTTTGGGTGTTACACCAACATACATGCTAGTAAAATATGTTGCTTCGCCCTCACCAGAGTTTCGGACAGATACAGTCAACATCAATTAAGATAGTCTAAAGTTTTATATTTATTTTTTTTCATCTAATCAATCATATGCTAATTGGGTAAATTAAATTTTAGCCATTTAACTTGCATGTTTTTCATTTTTGTTCATGTTATCGATCAATTAACAGTCTTAGTTCATTAATAAAGAATTTTTTTTTTCAATTTTAGTCATTTTTCACTTAATACTGACATAGAATCTATCATCATGTCAGCATTTTCCGCACTATGTCAGCATTCGGATGAAAATGGCTAAAACAGGGAAAAGTGCAAATGAGCGGACTAAGACCATAAATTGACGGAAAACATGACAAAAAATTGAAAAACATGTAAATTATGAGACCAGAAATATAATTTTCTCCGTCCTAACTAATTTCCAGTCCCATTTATTATTTAACTGTTTCGCGAATCCGAGTCTCATAACAAAATTTTAAAATCAGACTGATCAATGGCATGAGTTATTTCCATGCTAAAAGAAATCCCATAATCTTTAATCTCCTGAAAAATCCTTAGATCACAAATGTCAGCTGTTACATTCCTTAAGATACCCAATATTCTCAGATAAATTCTTGCACTGCATGCCGACAGTGTCTTTTTCTCTTAGCCTCTCTTTTAATATTGGAAATTTCTGATGAGAATTTTCAAGTATTTTGAAAGATTCCTTCATCCTAATGGACGGGCTCAATTTATTATAAAGAATCGAATAAAGCTGTCGGATTCTTCTCAATCCGATCATAATATTACTGTTTCTTCCAAACAGTGCTCCAGAAGTTCAAGAATTTTACGGTGAAAACTTATATTTGTAATAAAAAAAAAATAACTTTTAAAATTATAATCCAAAGTTAATTAATTGGAGAAACTTATCCGACTAATAGTTAAAAATATATTTTTTTAATCGAATTATTTTACGTAAACTTTGACCAATCATGATTCGAGAAGTATTTTGACTCTCCCAATCTTGACCATGCCCGTACCCGATTCAGCTGGGCCCAATCTATCCACTATTACAACCCGGCCTCCAATTACTTGCCAAATAATTTCTCCATACTAAGTCTTTTACCCTAGTTATAGTCAAGGAGGTGTAGAAGACGAGCAGAACAAGACATGCAAATGATATAAAGTTGTATTTGGATCGATCAATTTCAAATTTATGGATTTCAAATGTATTTTTGTAGTTTTAGAGAAGTAATATCTTCAAATCCACATCTTGCATGTTTATATAGTATTTCATGTTATTGAGGATGGATTTCAAGTGCACTCAATAATGGAGGTATTTAAAGTTCATTTTATTTTATGTAACTAATGTGTAAATAAATAATATATAGATTTAAGATTTTATCTATTGTTTCAATGTTAATAATAAAAAACTGTAATCGAAATCAATTGATTTCAAATTCATCCATCTAAATGCAACCTAAAACTAGTGTTTTCCTTTAATTTTTTTTTTTTTTTTTGTGAAAAGTAGCAATGAATTTTTTTTAAAATTTTTTTCCAGGTAAAACGGGAGTGAGATCGATTTAATTTCTACGTATAGTAGACTACCTACACAAGTGGGATGTTTGATCATACATAATTTATTTCACTGTCAATTATTTCATATATACTTGGTATTGGTGCCATCCACCATGACAAATTTGCTAGCAAGCTAGCATCTCCTATATAAACTCATGCAGCCCATATCGAAATCCCATCTCCAAAAGCCAAGAAAATATATCCAATGTCTGGTGTTTGGGTTTTCAAGAATGGTGTGGTCCGGCTAGTCGAAAACATCGGAGACTGCCGGAAAACCCTAGTTCATATCCCTTCTGAAGAGATCATTACATCTTACGGAGTCTTGGAAAGGAAACTGTTGTCACTCGGTTGGGAGAGGTACTACCACGGAGATCCGGAGTTGCTCCAGTTCCATAAAAGATCCACGATTCACCTCATCTCACTCCCAAAAGACTTCAACAAGTTCAAATCTATGCACATGTACGATATTGTTGTCAAGAATCGCAACGAATTCGAAGTTAGGGACGTGTTACAATCGCAGTGAATCAGAAGTTAGAAAAGTGTAATAATACTGTGTATTATGTCTCTCTTGAGCAAGTGTCCCGATCGATTAAACTTTGTTTGAAGTTGACTGAAGGTGAAGTTTTCTGCATATATAGAGGGGTAATGTGTTGTGTCATACACACGAATACGATGCTAAATTAATTGCCTAATATATATTATATTGATGTATCAATTGTAAATTATATATTAATGTATTTTAGCTAGCTAGCTAGATATTTTGGGACGGATATGTACTCGTGCGTAGCCAAGATATTTTGCTTCTTCTTTTTATTTTGGCTTTGCACTTTTTGAAATAATTACTAATACGTGATCGCACGAGGGTGGGATTTTAACCAACAACAAAAAATTGAAAAAAATGTGGGTTTAGAGATGGATTAATTAGTTGAATCGAAAGTACAATAAAGCCAATTTCGTTAATGAATTTAAGTCCGTCCCGAGCTGTCGATCCGGTCAGTATTGTCACATGAAATAGGTGTGATGGATTGTCAATTTTTTGGCCCACCAAAATAGCGGGCCGCCCCTGTCCCACATACCTAGTTTGACACAAATTGAGTTAGGTTTGTCGGACTAAATCATCCCGTCACTTAAAATAGATGAATCTATTTGACAATTTCTCGATCCTCCGTAACGGGCAGACCGACCCGTTCTGACCGCACTAGCTGAGATAAATGGCAGTTGGCATGTCAAAGGTGATTTTAGTATCTTCAAAATATACTCAGCTCATAGCTTTATTTCAATATATAGAGTTGTAAAAAATTATATTACATAGTATATCTAATTTTTTTTTTTAAAAAAATACAACTTTCATACATATTTATGAAAAAAAGTACGCGTTCACGTATATTTTTTCCATATATTTTCGAGAATGATTTTTCTATTTTGTTTTTTTTAAAAAAAATTGTGCTTATCCATCCATAACTTTGATTTGGTATCTTTTCAAATCTTTTTTCCTTTCTTATTTCCCTACGTACGATATTATCTAGACTTAGATTTAAAGTAATTCACCTTTTTAATCTAAAAACCAGAGGATATAAATAAAATAAAAAACGTGGGAACTTATAAATATTGTATGTTCTCATATGTTTTGAGAAAGACATGCCATGAACTTTTAAAAACAATATTGGACTCCAAAAACAATGTGCCATGTCTACTAACCAATTGGCCCAAAATGATCAGATATTGGCTTGCATTACAGGTCAAATTCCTATCAAATATCTGACTATAATTTAGAGATATTACAAAATATTATATGATATGTTTGAATTTAGTTGTCATATATATATTACAAAAGTCCATATTAACCAGAATTTTGCACCTATAAATAAATTACTCATAACCCTTATCAATATACGCTTTTCATATGCCTTCGTACGTCTTTTATATGCAATTATTTACTGTGGTCATGTATTTTTTTCTCAAATATTATATTGACTGTAGTGTCGGAGTAAATTCGCCTCCGAGCGAAGTTATCTCACCATTTTTATTTTCCATACATTTATACTTTAGGATGATTCGGTTCGATTTATTGGATAAATGGGTTCGTTGATTATCGGTTTGAGATAATTTATTGGGTGTCATTTTTTGATCGCATCAATGACGTAAATTTTTTTGATCCCATCACATTCTGTATGCAATGTTTTCAATTAATTTGATATATAACACTTATAATTGAGTTCAGACACAGTTTGACTTGTGAAACGAAATATTATATTAAAACGATATGGATGAGTAATATGTGTCCTAAAAAATTATAGATATGTATATAAGAAGTTTATATATGATGCAAAATTGCAATTACTTATTATATGTTGTTTGGGGTTGGTTGAAAAATCCATTGTTATCTCATCATCCATACCAAATAATAATTATAAACCAATGGGGAAGGAAGAAAACGTTTTGATTGTAAATGAAAAAATCATGTACAAGCTCATGAATCTAGAGAGGCCGGGTTGTGGAATAGTGCCCAGTAAAAACAATCTTAGTCATTATGATCTCACGTTTTTTTTTTAAAACTCACTTAACTAATCAAATCAAACGATACAATGTCAACAACTTGACTGAAAAGAACTTCCTTAAAGATGACTATGCAAATATTACTCTCACCAATAAAAAACAGAGAGCGAATGAGATGAGTCATTACATATTTCAACTGCCAGTTAGATTTAATGCCAATCACCAGTGTTGGCTTTAATTATGAATGAAAGTCGACCAGGAATAAAATTAATATGGGAAATTATTCAAAGGATTTCAATTTGTATGGTGTTTTGTCTATATGTCTATATATATAAAGTATTTGAGAGTTAATTATATTTGATAGAAGATAAAACCCCATATTATCCTATATCTTAAGTCTCGATATTAAGATGATATCATATACATGTTCCGATCTCGGCCCCGGTTCTACCATTATTTATTGAATTACTCATAGTTGAGCCACCGATTATCTTGTAAATTTCATACTCCTAATGCTCATTATTTTGCATAAGGGAAATGTTGCATATATAAGATTTGGACAATCATATCTATTTGACTAATTTATGAGTTTGAATTAGGTCTAAATTCCAATCTTTAACATAAATAAATAATAATAATAATGATGATGATAATACCTTGTATAGGATCTGTTTCTAGTAATGATGTTTGTATTTATTAGAGAAATTTAATAATAATTTTAAAAGTTGATAAAACTAATAGTTAGGAGTATTAAAAAACGAAAATAAGAATGAAGTGCTCTATTTTTTCAGAGGTGTCCTGCCCGTTTGAGCCGTCGCAGGTTGGAAAGTGTTCCGGCTGTTTGAGTCGTGAAAGGCTTGGCTCGTGAGGCGTCCCTCCTGTAGTAGCGTGTTCAATTCGTTTGCTGAAGAAAAAAAAAAGTGTACAATTTCTATTTTCCAATTTTTTTTTATATCTTACAAAATGATATTAATGAATGATGAAGTCCAACTAAATTGAGTGAGCTGAATGAGTAATTTATCGGGTCTGGTTATGTTTCTTCCATGTGAGTGCTGGGAACCAGGTTGAGTGTTCTGTACACTTGGAAATAAAAGAACGTTAGAGAGGCACAAGAAGGTTTTCCCACGTAGCCACTCCGACACTCAAGTCATTCGGGTACTCACGTAAAGGAAAATATTGTATATGGAATATATAGTAAATGCAGTATAATACAATATCTCATATCTCAAATGAACTACCAAACATCAGTATTTCTGGGGAGAAAATGATCTCGATTGCAGCGCCTGTACATTGTTCATGATTAGATATCTACTTATGTCATGCCTTTTGACAATAGGCACAGCGACCCATACTGTCCTTGACTTATGGGCCCCACTCCCATATTATCATGGTCGGTCTAAGTAGGAAGAAATCGACCTGGATGGTCCCTGGTGGTGATTGGGTGAGGTTAGCTCGGGTCTGATGGCCTGGAAACATGGAGGAGAACAGATTCTTCGATTGCCAATGGACATGATCCACGATCACTTAATCTTATCGAGTGCCCTGCCTTGCCTGGTCAGGGAAGATTCCAAAGTGCTGCAAATGCCCCGGATACCAAAGGTTTCCCAGCCTGACCATGCAATTTTTCCACCCTAACAATATCATTCAACAATGTCTTTCCTGACCAAGAATATGAGCTTGGGTTTGTATGAGTCTATAGTGATCTGATATGCTTACCGAGTTGTTGCATGCCTGAGCTTGTTAAACAAATGACTCTTTTTTACTCGGGCTGATTTTCACCCGGTGTCTTCTTGGCTTCTAGGAACCAAATCTGGACTTTGTTCTGCTTTGGTCGTCCATTCCTGTCCGAGTCCAAGAATGACCCAAACTCTTTCCAATACATCAACGAATAAGGCTCTTACATTGTTTATACAAACGGCATGATCTAAAGATTAAAAAAAAATGATATGCAGAACCATCCCAAAAAAAAAAACGAAACGTGACGCTTGAACTATTGTACAATTTAAAACATTTGAGATTCACTGTTACCATCAGTTACAATTTTTGGTAAAACGACAAAAATTTGGTCCTATAATTTGTATCAATGTTATGAGTTCGATTTCCATTGATTGTAATAAGTGCAATTATTATGAGGAAAATTGTTAGGAGTACAATAATTGTCTTTGTTGAGTATTTCAATCGAAACATGACAATTGAGCTGTTGTACATTTTAAAAAAAAAATGAATTACACTTTTACTATCAACTATAATTATAATAAAACACAAGAGTTCGATCTTACATTATTATTTTAGGAAAGTTTGTGAAAGTCAGCATCTACGCATTAAGTCAAGATAGATGCCCAAATAGTCTAATATGGCAACAATATTTTTGAAGAAAATACCAGAATCAATGGATAAATTCACTCTAGAAACTTGCCAAGTCAAAGTTGATCCTAGTTTTCGTACGCTGTCCATTCACAAATTTAAATTGAAAGAAGAATAAAAATAAAAAAAATCATTGAATAATTGACTAAAAAAGAGATAAATAATTGAATGATGACTTTCTATATTCTAATGATAAAATTAAATTTTAAATAAAAAACTATAAATAAAAATTTCATTAAAAAAATATCTCCTCCTTTGTTCGACTTTCTGCCGAGAATTAATCATTAGCCATTAAATAAACTAATGAAATATACTTATATGTATAAAATTAATGTATTCAAATAAACAATATTTTTTCTCCTAAAATATAATTTTATTAAATCAATAAATAGATAATTTAATATTTTCAAACAGTATCCATCGGCTAACCCCTTTTTTAGGGTGAAGTTTGTTACAATCGTATGTCTAATCTAAAAATGTGAAATTTCGTTACAAAACTTACGATTTTTGTGCTAAATGTAACATAAGTCGTTATCGAAGTTAACCCGTTTTAACAAAAAGAACAGTAAAGCTCAATTTATTTACCTAATATGTATGAATATTTATTATTATACCTTTACATTCAAGACCATACAAACCGATTCTCAATTCACTGTTTTAGTATAGAATAGGTCTTTTGTGATACGTTCTCACGAATCTTTATTTGTGAAACGGGTTAATCCTACCGATATTCAAAATAAAAAATAATACTCTTAGCATAAAAAGTAATACTTTTTCATAGATGACCCAATTAAGAGATCTGTCTCACAAAATACGACCCGTGAGATCGTCTCATACGAATTTTTGTTTCTAGTATATTAATTTACAAATTTTTCCCCTGATTTTACTTGTTTTACACCCAAATGCTAACGTGGGGACATTGAAAATTGCTCATGTCATAAATCTATGATTTTAAGGTGGCATAATATATATTTTTTTGAAAGGAAGTAGGTAGCATAGTTTTGCGTTTATATGGAAAAATTTGAATGAAATGATTTTCAAATCTAAATTTTAAATCTATTATATTAATTATGTTCAAAATTATAACGAATGATTTGAGATCCCTTATGTATGCTAAATAAATTTATATGCGATAATTTCAAATCCACTGTACAACCTAATAATCTCAAATATACTACCATAAATTTAAATCAATCAATTCAAACAGAAATATTAAAGTAAATAGCAAGGTCCTAAAAAACGTGAAGCGTGGATATTGAGCTCCAAGCTTAAGCGAGATTAATACGAGTTTAAGCATGAAAAAGTGTTTTTTTATCTTTAGTATAATTGTAATTATCTCAAATCAATAAATAGATAAAATAATATATAAATATGATAAATTTAAGTCTGATGCATTAATTCTCATATTTATAATAGCAAAAAAATCTCAAAATTACAATCTTTATTTGTTTTTTCAACTAGACCACATTATAAAAAGCTAAATATTTGTCAACTAACACGCTAAATTATAATTAAAATTTAAAAATAAACATCTAAATTATAAACCTAATTTATTATTTTAAAAGAAAAAGACATACCTTCAAAATAAAAAAATTAAAAAATAAACAAATGCGATTAATTGTGTTTAAGCACATTTAATTAAACACTTTAATTATGTTTAATTCGGTCAAACTATATTTTGACTTTTTTTTTTTCGTTTTTCCATGTTCTATGAAGTGGGACGTTTTTGTCGAACTTCAAATTTAAACGGGTTTTTTAAAACACTGGTGGATAGTACATATTTTTGTATGGTTTATTCACATAAAGGTAAAATAGAAACCGCGGCCTCGGCACATTACTCTTTCGTACCAATTTCGGTGTTCGTTTTTTTAAATGTTTTTCCACCCCCAACATCCGTGTAGCTACGTGTCCACACCGCCAAAGAATATTTTTAGGCCGTGTTTTCCTTTAAATTTCTTAATATTCAATACACATACCACGCTGCATTAGAGTTTTTATCATTTAGTTTTGCATATTATTCTATTTAGATTATTGCTAATAATTGAATATAATCAACTTTTGGGGTCTAATTAATAAAGGGCTCTTCTGAATTTGAAGGTTGCTTTTTTTCATTTTTGTCGTCTGGTAATCAAATTTTCGTTTTTGTTCGTTATTATTATTTTTCTTTCAAATTATAGTCTCTTGTCGATGTTTCGCCAATATAGTGCTCACGTATGCAGTGTCATGTTAGAATTCATATTACGAAAAAGATTGAAAAAATTTTCAAAAATCGAAATATATATATAGTTAAAACTAAAATTTATTATCAATGTAAAAGATCAAAAATTTCAATTTTCTTGATTTCAAATATGTCTGCTAGTGCATAGGATGTTAAGAGTATGTTGATTAATAGATTAGTCTCAAGCGAATACTTGACTGTGTCGTTTTGATATTTCGGAATGAATGGAGGACTCGGATTGATATTAAATTTTTATTCCATATAAAATTTTGTATGAATTTGGTAATTAATATTTTTTAGAAATATTGATTAGAAGCTACTAAACATTAATAATCTATGTTTTTATTTATGTAAAATGTATCAATTTGAAGTAGGTTAAGTGTGAGGGAAAAATTTAAAAAAATTGTTGTTGTTCTTTATTATTGTTTCCAACTATATTACCATCAAATTATATTTATTGTAATTTAATAATATTAAAATTTCATTGTGACCACAAATATTAAATCATTCACCAACGCAGACATACTACATGTGCCATAATGTGGCAAATTAAACATGAGAACTACAACTTATATTTTTTTAAATCCAAATTGGAAGGGTTTAGATTAGAGAGAAAAAAGAAGAAGAAGCTAAATACATATACTAATTTCAAGTGGAAAAAATAAGGAAAAAATTATGATATATTATTAAGTAGGTCTCTTCTGAAACGGTCTCACGAATCTTTAGCTGTGAAACAGGTCAACCCTACCGATATTCACAATAAAAAGTAATACTCTTAACATTAAAAATAATATTTTTTCACGGATGACTCAAATAAGAGATCTGTCTCACAAAATACGACTCGTAAGACCGTCTCAGACAAGTTTTTGTCTATATTATTTTTTTTAGATAACCAATAACAGTTATATATATTATAAGCTAATGTGTTAACAAAAAATTATTAGTACGCACCAAAAGACGTCGGTTTCAGGTTATACGTCATAAAGAAAGTTAAATACACTATAATGCTAATATATTTTTTTTGCAAAATACGACACTCAAAATTTCTGTAGTATAAATTTGATAATAAATAATTTAATGTAGAAATATATTGTATTATGTTGAAAAATTATTTAAAAATGTGAAAAATATTTGTGTTGAAAATGTGAATGTTGAATGTTGAAAATTAGGTAAAATTAGGTGTTGAATATTGAAAATTAGTGTGTGATGATGTAGGTAATGATGTATTTTATTTTTGGATTATTTGTAAAAATTTTCTATAAATAGATCTCTCATTTGTGAAGAAAATCACAATTGAGTTGAGAGAAAAATATTATAAAGTGTGTAGTGTGATAATTTTGAGAGTTTGAGATTTTTACTTTT